>NC_139021.1:104048417-104261400 GCF_964662115.1 Mustela nivalis
GACATTCCAGAACTACTGTTCTGTGGGGAAAGGGGCTTGTGCCCTTTTTAAAAAACTTACCTTTTTCAAATATAAAATGAAATAGTTTAAGCACCTCAAAAAGAATATATGAAGCATTAAAAACATGACTGATCACTTTAATTCTCAGTGTGCCTCAGTGTATAGAACATATTTTAAGCCCTATTTTAAGGTAAAAGATATACACAAATAGAAGTCCATATTGGGCAAATCTTCAATCAGGTAAGTTTCAACTACGGATGAAGTCTGGAGGTATAATGACAACATGGAAGCCAGCTTGGAATAAGTAGTCCATTACTCATCAAACCCTGAACTCACCACAAGTATTTTGTTTCTCTGTTTATATTAACGTTCTTCCTCACATCTCCAAACCCACCTCCCTGATACGTTGAAGGTTACTGTGTATCTTTCTACATCTCCACCTTTGCTCATTGTTCATGAGACACAAAGCCCAGGTATTTCTTTGCTAGCTTCCACTTTAAACTGTCTTAATTTACCCTTAGCTGAAGTCATAAACAATTGAACTAAGTCAGTACGGGAAAAACATTCTGATCATCATTGTGTTATCCACAGAATACAGAAAAATGATATCATGTAAAAGAAGGGAGAAAATTTAAAAAATAATAAGAGACTAATAGGACTATAAAAGACCACCACACCTATATCATTAGGTCTCTCTCTTTACAGAAATCCACAAGGGCAGAACTATACATTAAAAAAAAAAAAAAAAGCCAAAAAAACACTTGGCATACCACTTCCATTTCACACTGGAAATGGGTAAATTATAAAGTTTTCATGGTGCAGGTACTTTAAATAGCCAAGTCCCCTAGTCTGGTTCGTCTGTAGTCTGATTTATCTAAATAAAAACTGGGCAAATAAGACCAGGGATCCCTTAGCTTTGAAAGCTGTAAAGTTACAAATTTCCACAGCATTTGAGCATTCATTACCCTACATTAGATCAGCTATGTGCAATGGAGCTTTAAGAGTAGGAGTCATTTTAACCTACTTTAAAAATGAAAAAACAAAAAACAAGGGTTCAGGAGGTCAAATCATTCAGCTGGGCTAGTTCCAAAATACAGCACTTACGTCTAGGTTTTCCGATTCGAAGCCCCTTATTTTTCCAGGACATCCTATTAGTGTCTAAAGTCAGGTTATCACTGTCAAGCGTGAAGATAACATGGGTGAGCCTCAAAGATTCCAATGATTTAATGCGTCTGTATTAGAAAATGTTTGATTAAGGAAGGCCTCTTGAAATTTGTATTACTGCGCAGGCAAATGTCAACGCAAATTTGAAACCACAAAAACAGGAGAGACTAGAATAATATAAAGAAGACAGACAAATACACTTCTAAGGTGAAGACACATATTAGCTCTCCAGTAAATTCCTGTTAAAAATAAAAGTAATAGTATTTAAAGGCTAAGGGATTTAAAATACAATGCTTCAATGGGAATTCAACATCACGTAGGGATGGAATGAATGTTAAAGTCTCAGTCTATACTGAGAGGTATGACAAGTTTTACTACGCCTTTATCTTCAATTATAGGACCCTTAAAAAAAAATAGGATATTAAAGAATAGGCAAAATTAACCCATGGTAATGGAGGTCTTATATAGTTTCTTTGCAGAAGTTTATAAATTGGGTAATGGCATAAGGGAGGCTTCTGGGATGCTGGTAATATTCTTCTTGATATCTATATCTATATCTAAATATATATGGAAAATTTCAACAAACTACTTCATTAAGTTACTTGAAGATTCATGTACTTTGTTCTATATATGGAGTACCTCAAAAATTTTTTTAAAGAAAATTATAGTGAAATATAGAAAAGCAAGAATTTGAAATAGGTACGAAGTCAGAAACAGCACAACAGACTATTACTATGCTCATCAGTGAGAAGGCAAATACTGCACTTGAGGACAGGGGTCCCCATCAGAATGACACAGAATAAGACAAATGGAGGACCCATGAATCCACTGTTATTACGACAACGTTGAAGAGCACATAACGATTCTGTCTGCACGATGTTCACAGAAATTTTTCTATGTTGAAGAGAAGTCAAACAAAGGTCAACTAGAAATTATCTTAAAGATAATCTGCCCAGTAATTTGGGATAACTGAAACATTAATGCAAAAACTCGGGCAATTTAAATGAAATAGAACTTTTAATTACTAAATTTAAGAGCACCATATATTGGATCTAATACAATTAGAAATCAAACAGGGCTTTAAGGGCTTATATCCAGAAACTACCATTTCTCAAAAAATAGACTGCTTGAAAGAACTTAAAAGCAATGCGTGTGTGTGTGTGTGTGTGTGTAAAGATATACACACACACACATATTATTCCTCAGTTCATTCCCTGTGGCTTTTTAAAGAAATTACATAATCCTTAGCTTTTCCTATAAATGGAATTGAACCTGCAACATCTGTATGAGCACACTCAACATTTTATGACCAAAATGATCCCAACACTTTCTCACAACCTAGAGTGCACAGCATTGAAGTGGGCTTTTGTGGTTTATCAAAGCAGATGCAGGAAATGAATACAGAGAGTCTGCCAGCTTCTCTTGAGTCCTACAGCCCCACAGAGAGGAGAAGCTGTGGAAAGGGAGGGACCCCCCACCCCACCCCCACCCTGCACAGCTGTCCAAAAGCAGGCGCTTGAGCCGGTGGACTTCAGTTATGTGAATTCCCAGACACCAACAAAAATGGACTCGAAAAGTCCCTTTTGCCAAGTGGAGCCCTTGCCTTACTGTCTCTTCTCTGAAGCTTCCATGTCTGGAAGGCAGTCAACACGCACAATTGGAGTGAAGAGCTTTACAAAAATAAGTAAGTGCAGTCAAAATGTTTTGATTTATGACAGCTCACTCTGTCGTCTATTGGCAAGAGGTAAATTCGAGGGCCTGGTTCTGCTTCACCCCTTTGAAATAAAATAGGGCAGAAGCTGCCACTTGCATTCATTTTATTTTTCCTAACAAAATCTTTTGATTTTCAAAGGGGCTTTGGACCAGCACGAAGAAATTACCGTCTTCAATTTCACCGCAGATAATGCTACCGATGAAGAACCTCGAGGACCTTATCTTACCTTAGGACCTATGAGGACCACACATGCAGCCGTGCAAACATGCATTCATGCAACAGAGCCGCACCCGACACAGTGCAAAACTGGCAAAGGAAACCAAGTGATGGCCATGCTCATATTCATTTCAAGGGTCTCCTTACCAAATAGTGAAATCCTATGCCTGACAAGAACTCCAAGTTTGCAGAATAGGCTGAAGACAAAAGAAAAAAAAAAAAAAGAGAGAGAAAGAGGGGAAGAAGGGGGAGGGAAGGGAGAAAAGACAGGGAAAAATTAAAATAAAATTTAAAACAAAAGAAGAAAAAGAAAGAAAAATAAACAGCTGATATATGAGCAGGAAAAAGCAACATGATGTCACGCAGAAAGAATCAATTCTCGGAGCAGAATGTGGAGTAAAGGTATTAAAGAAAGAATCTTTGAGTGCATATCTTTAACAAACATGGTTAAAAAAGCACATATTATAAGTAAAGAAACAAAAAAAAATTTGGAAGCAAAGCTAATTAATATAAAAGCCATCTATATGAACTCCACAAGAATATAACTACTCAAACACCGCAAGGGGAACAAATGTTATCTGCCCGAATATACCACTGGAATTCTAGAATTTTTGTCATCGTTGTTATGGTCATTACTTAAAACCAGAAGCTTGGAGCTTTGGGCGTAAAATGTTACTTGTAAGTTTCAGGATGTTTATCATTTGAACTTTTCTTCTTTTCCAGCCTTGACCACACACCCCTTGCGCACATACCAAAGCATCCAGTGAATTTGAACACAGTGAAGGGGAGACAGGATTGGAACAACTGACGAGCACTACAGATGGGGTAACTTCAAGGGATCTCAGTGCTCAGGCTTGCGTTGAGCTTGTTTCTTATCTCTAGACCCAGTTCAGTAGTGGGAAATTCTAAGGAAAGGTGGCTTGTATTCAGCATTTATCATGATAGCACAGGTATGAACTCTCACATTAAACCCCAGAACCGGGGCAAGACCCGCGAGGGACCTGGCTTGCCACCAGGCCACAATGTGGTAGGCTCCTTACAAGTCTTCTCGGGAATACCCTTCACTCACTTCCCTGCTACATGCCCTTCTACGCATCCCTCAGGATCCAATACCAGACAAGTCCACTCCAGCAGGCCTTTGCTTAACCAACTGAGCCACCCAGGCGTCCCCCAACAGGCCTTTGTGAACACCTAGCTCCTTCTCTACTCCCAGCCCAAGCTGAAAGAGTCCCCCTTCTAGGCTCTCCCAGCGGCCAATTGCAAATCTCTACCATGACACCTCTCCTCCTGTACTCCAACTGATGATAGTCTCCCATGTCCCCACACACTCCTGAGCTCAGAGAGCACAGGCTCTGTAGACACCTTTAGCCTTGATGACCCATTTGTACAAAGCTACCCACACCTAGCCTGACTGTCCCAATAATGGCAACAGCTCTATCCTGACTGTCCCATTCCGTCTTGCCAAGCCCTCCCATGAATAGCAGTGTGCAGACATACACTTGCCAGGACTGGGGAGACACGCTATGCCATGGGGAAAAAAAAGGAGTCATGTGCTTGGGGCAGGACGGGAGAAAGGAGACCAGAGAATCACACCGGTGATACTGACTTTCTCAACAGGAAGTTTTGGCTACCATTTCTCATTTCAGTAACTATGCCAATAAGGTAAGAATGAAAATTAATTATACAGAGCACTGTATAGCTTTTCCAAGAGAACATTCATCGACAAATGTCTAAGTGAATCTGAGGTCTCGAGAAATCTCCTAGCTATTCTAAAAGGTTTTGAAATCAATGATCTGCTCAAGGAGATACTGGAATTTAAAATGGGCTATCAGCCTCCTGAGCTGCTTTATGGGCTATATAGTGACAGGGGAAAAAAAAAGACAATAAACCAAAAACATCTTTCTCCAGGGGCCCTCAACCACCGAGCCTTATGCATGCCAACCCAACAAAGGTCTGTCTCCGTCTGAAGAGAGTGGTGACTTCTCAGAGCTGTACCCATTTTGGAGCCCTATATGTATACCAACCTATTTTAAGGGACCTCTTCTATACCTCGTACTGAGACTCTCTGGGATCTGCATGAAACATTTGGAGATAATGTTGAATTTATGACACTAGGATTATGTTTTAACCCAATTTGTCCAGACCTAGGACATTTTGCTGTGATGGAAAACAGAACAGCTCTCTATCTCATTCTTTCGAGATACTGAATGTCTGACAGTCTGTCCGAGAAAAATGACTTCTTATAGTAAAAATTGCTTCTTAACTTTGATTGTTTCTTATCAGTAGCCAGCATGCTACTGGAGGGAAATAAATATATGTAGAAAGCCAAATCCACCCAGAAGACAAATTATATCTTTTGTCCCTCCTGTGCCATCACTTTCAGAGTGTAGTTTCTATATGGACTATAAGGTTTCATTATTATAAGTTTCCTCCAAAAATATTTTCCCTAATGCTGTTATTCCCTTTCCGTATATGCCACCATTGCTAACATTCTTAAGAATTCATAATGTATCTACACCTCCTTGGCTTTGATGCCTTGCTTTGTCATTTTGCTTCTCACTTCACTGCTCTACTGAAAAGCTCCCCAGATGGTCACAGTACCTGCCAATCAGCAAATCTCATAACAGCTTTTCAACCTCCGTCCTGAAGAGCTCTCTGTGGTACACGGCATCATCAACAATTTCAATCTGGGAAACTCTAAATCCCGTTTTACAGCAATGCATTCCCCCCTCTTCTCTAAGTAATCACTCTCCATGTTCTTCAAGAACCCGTTTCTGAAAACCCTTCACATGGAATAATTCTCCAAGTTTTGCTATTCAGACCTTTTTGCTTCTCTTTTCCACTCCCCCTTCATCTGTTTTCAGGACCTGGAGCATCACATGGGTACAAACTCCCAATATGTCATTTCTTGCTCTGGTCTCTCCACCAACACCAAACACTCATTTCCAACTTTCTGCTGGGCACCTCCAGCTGAATGACTTGCTACGACTTACATACCTCAATGACTGCCTAACCAAATTTAACATCTTCTTCTCAAAACCAGTTCTCCGGTCATTTCTTTTTGCTATCACCACCAATATTGTTCCTACCACTCAGCATCGAAACTCCAGCACCATGTTGACCTCCTTCTTCCTACCTTCCGTAGGACTCATTGCCTTGTCCTGTGATTTTCTCTTGTCCATGCTTCCCACTTTCAACCCCACTCTGCATGTGTATCTCCTATATTCCCGGACCTTTGCTCTCCATGGAAGCAGGTACTCAGCTGTGCTCTGGAGTTAGGAAGCACATTGTTGTACGTGCCTGTTTATCCTCAACCCAGGACAGCACCTTGCACATGGCAGGCTTTCAGAAATATGTGCTGAATGAATCAGTGGTGGAACCACCTATCTGAGGAAGCAGTTCTAGCTTAACAGCCTGCACCACTATCAATGGCCTCCTAGCTAGCTGACACTTCTCCAACCTGCTTTTGCTGTCAGACTGCCCTGTATCCCAATGGCTTCCTAGGGCTGAAGACTCAAGTAAAAAAGACTAAGTATAAACATTGAAAAGGAAAAAGGAAGAAGATGCCTTGTCCTGGCAGTCAATATCAATTACAATATTCCGTAAGGAATCTACATAACTCATGCTGACCCTAAATTACTACATTCTACACTCTCTATGTTGTTATCTGCATGAAGAAAATAGCCCCCCCCCTTCTGAATCTACGACCTGCATGTTCTTTAAGACCAATTATAAATTATCATGGCTTTTTCATATCTCTAGTCTGTCCATACCCATCCAATGTGGCCTCACTTAACTACGAATCCCACAGCACTGCATGGCTCTCTTCCAGAATTGGATTTCCACTCACATACCCAGCTATTACCAGGTACACTCCCAAAGTGCAGAGGCCACACTTTACCCTTTTTCACGGACTTGATCATATAGTAAATGCTCAATACACAATGTCTAGAGCCAAGAAGCATCTAACATCCGAGGGAAACAACCCATTCTTAAACGTGCAAGTTAACTTAGACCCACGCAGCTATACCACGACACACAACTGTTAAAATAAAAATTAAAACGATCACTTCAGGTTCAACCTGTGTATGAAGGCATGACTGCTTATCCACCATGGTAGGGCCAGTATTTTTTGTTGTATTTTGTCCTCTTTTTTTTTTTTTTTAACCTATTATATTCACTGAGGTAATATTTAACTGAAGCGGTAAGAAATCATACATTTGTAGTTCTCAGTGATTTCATTTTAACACGTCAAACAAAATTTTTAGTTGGTTTTTGTTAGTTTCATGGTGATTTGGGTTGTTTTAAGACACATTTTTATGATTATAAAAGGCTTTTCATTTTAAAACCTTTAAAAATATACAAAACTAGTAAGAAAAAAAAATCTGCTATACTAGCCCCAAAGAAAACATTATTAAAATCAAGTTTCTTCCCTACCAGTATTTTTCTACACATACAAATTTAGATTTTTTTAAAACTCTGGATCTTTACTATTTAAACATATATTTTACTTTTTAAATACTCATTGTCATAAGTTATTACATATTTCTATACTTAGTGTTAGTGACTGCGCAGCATTTTGCATGTGCCATAATTTATCATTACCTTAATTCATTTTTTCATTTCAGAATTTCTGAGCTTAAATTTTATCTATGTTTGGTGCATAGGTGCTGTGATGAAATTAAGCTACTCCTATTAGTGTATGTCTCAGTCCTGTATGCTGGAATTTTAGACAGATTTCTCTTTTGGAAACGGTAATGGGAAAAGAAGAATTTGCTAACCCTTTTTCAGGAGGTGAAGAGAAACTGAAGATGATATTATAGAAAACATTCTGATGCGGTGTTAATAATGAAAAGGGGGTATCTCAGGCCCCAAACCACATTAACTGAGCTGGCACGGAGTAGCAATGCTCTTCCGGTTTATTCTGAGGGAGAGCTGGCAAAGGAAAATTAGTTACTTCTGAGGTCAAGGAACAGTTTAGAGAAAAAAACTTAATGGAGATAAAACATGACACAGGAGAGAGGAAGACTAGAGTTGGCGTAATTGTATTTTTTCCTCCATTCTCTGACTGCACTGTATCTTGGTGTATGTAATTGAGTGGCCTCTTCATCAACAACAACTCTGGGAACAAAGCTGCTGTTACAAAAGTCTTGGGTGGTGGGGGGTTGGTAGTGAGGAGACTTTGCAGTATGGGCTGCAGGGCATTTAAAGGTAACTTGATGCCCTGGTACTTCTAGATCCCTAGATGTTCCCAGTCCCCTGGGGATGGTGAGCCTGTGAAATGCAGAGGGATGGGCCTCTCTCTCCTGGGGTAAGAGGAAAGAAGACCCTGCCAAAGGGAGGCAGGGGAGGGGATTCACATTGGAAAGTAGCCCCTCACTCCTCTGGGTAACAAGGTGGGTGGAAACCAAGTGCGCCAAAGGATGGATTCTCTGTTTCCTTAACTATAATCACTTTCACCAACTTCAGAGGAAGATCATTATTTGAAGATGTTTGGGGTTAATTTTCACCTAGTTGCAATCTTACATCACATGACACTACAGACTATTAAAGTCAAGTTCAAATCCAAGGAAAGCTTGTATTCTTTGTCTAGGTTACTCACTTTCATAGAAATTTGTTTTCAAACATAATCTAAAACCTGGGTGTGGACTCCTGTGCAATTTGATAATCCAGAAATAGATCTGCTGAGTAATTGACTCTCACAAGTACTAAATTTTGCCAGAAGTTTGAAAAATCAGACTCGAAAGACCCAGCAGAACTACAAATCAATCTGCAAGGAGAACTTGGGGTTCAAAGAGAAAAGAGAAAGCCTTGCTAAGATGCCAGCTTGAGTGGTATGAGGGGAAATCTTTGGCAAGTATGTATTTTCATGTCATTTTCTTCCACAAATGGTCGTTATTTTCAAACAAACATCGGAAAAGATAATTTCGGTAAATGGGGTTTTGGTGTCCAGAAAAATCCCTGTATTTTTCAAAATTGAGGCAAAAATAATAGATTCGGAGAAATTTTAAAGGAGGGAACGTGAAAAGCACCACTGATGTCAAATACTAATCCAGTGATGTCTGTACTCGTGGATTCTGTACTGGGTGCCATATTCCTTCTATTCTGTGTTCTATTTAGTAGCAAAATAGAGGACAACTCAACATTTAGAACACACACATTAACTTGCAGAGAGCATCCTCCTCAGAGTGTTTGATTCCAAAGGGCAGCAGAGGTCAGGAAGCTGGGGGCAGGAGTGGGGGGCCGTTGGGGGGAGTGGGGTGGAGAGGAAGGCACCCCACCCCACGTGCTCCCATTTCAAGGTCCCCTGCGGCTCTCTCCCCAACTCAAATACATTTCACTCAACAAGAGTCTTTATTTTATGGAGCTGTTTACCTAGTCACCATTTCTTTCTCCTTGTTTGATGCTTGTCCTCCAGAACAAAGAGGTCGACTTGCGGCAGACAAGAAGTATAAACGATGGTTTTTGAAATACTGATCGATTAAGGGAAGAACAACCTGAAAGAAAGGAAAAGAGAACAGATCTACACAGTGGGCTGAGGCTCTGGAGCAACCTGAGTTCCATCCACCCTCTGCAGGATCCCACTGTCTGTAGCCACGCGCGCCGTGAGTATGATCCCTGGGATGTAGTCTGACCCGTGTAAGTGAATGAACCCAAGATGGAGAACCTGCAATGCCTTGTCTCCTTCCCTTCCTGGCTGAGAGAAAGTCGATGAATGAGCCAGGCCAAGGGCAGATTATTGATACATTCTTATTAAATGGAGTGAATACTAAAAATGGATATAGTTGAGAGAGAAACAGCTTATCCTCTCTCATCTTCAGCTTCCCCATCTGCAAAATGAGGAAGACGTAGGTCCCAGAATAAAGATTATATTGTAAAGCTTCTTACAATGTAAAGCTTGTCAATTTTATAATTTATAAATGGACAAATGCTTTTCCTCTTTAGAAAAGAAATGCTCATACATTTTTAAATCCTTACAACCATCGCATCTTAAGAAGTAGGTATTTTTCTTCTCCGTCATTGGATAAAAGGCCCCAAAAGGGGAGCTTTGAATTAGACTCCACAGAGATGAAAGGGATCTGAGAATTATGACAGGAAGAAGAGTGAGTTCAAGTATGACCAAGTATCCTCGCAACAAATTTATCTGACATGATTCAGAAGCACTTATTTCTGTGCCAGAGAATATTTACATGTAGAATCTGTATTTGTAGACCAGTACACTCTGGAAAGAGGCAAAGATCTAGAGAGTATATTTTGTAAACAAACATACTGAAGCAAAACCAAAATGGATTGTATACTGTACTTTAGCGAAGAACTTGATTTCTTGTTCATAAGGGAAATGTTCTCCTTTGCTTCTGCTGCCACCATCTGTAGACAGTAAGAGTTGTTAGGAACATGTCTGACTTCAAACATTACAAGATATTCACCTAAAATGCAACATTTAGAACATGCTGCTTGATGTGTTATCCCTGTAAACCAAACACAGAAAGGCATCCAAAATATCAAGGCTAACTTCACCAAGCAGGATAGTAATTTTTCAAAAGGATTTTAAAAAAATATCCAAACCCAAACAAAAAATTCATCGAGGCTAGCCCATACATGGGGATAAAAGAGCACACACGCTGGTTTAGCATTACAATCTTCGTGACACACGTGTAGGGGACAAGTGGAAAAAAGTAGAAATCCCACATCTTCTCTCAGTAGGAAAGAAGCTCAGGGCAGTGCGCAGAGAGTAGAAACTAAGGAAACAAAATTGGTGACATTTTAACCTGGGCCCCTAGTAAAGGCAGTTACTTCTTGCTGTGACCCAGAGTTACAATATTACTATACCAATTAAAAAGCTACAGGAAGCCAGCCTGGGGTGGGAGGGAGGATCACGACCATAATATTAGATGGGAAAATTAACATGCTGCTCAGAAAGAAGGAAGTTCACTTATGTCACTAGATAATTTCCATAAGCAAAGCAAAGACATCCCAGTTTTCCCCAGGGTTTAGAAAATGATTTTGAGGTTAAGAACTGATTGCCCTCGTGCATTTAGCTTGGAAGTGGCCTTTGGCACCTTCTTCATGCATACAGAAGACAGTTCCTGCATACAGAGGAGGTAACAAAAGGCATAATAACCAAGATGATACGCAGATCACACCGGAGAGCAAAAGATTTCAAAAACTGAATATAGGGGCGCCTGGGTGGCTCAGTGGGTTAAGCCGCTGCCTTCGGCTCAGGTCATGATCTCAGGGTCCTGGGATCGAGTCCCGCATAGGGCTCTCTGCTCAGCAGGGAGCCTGCTTCCTCCTCTCTCTCTCTCTCTGCCTGCCTCTCTGCCTACTTGTGATCTCTCTCTGTCAAATAAATAAATAAAATCTTTTAAAAAAAAACAAACAAAAAAAACTGAATATAAAGTTTTAGTAAAATTTATAAGCAGAGCTTCCTTATTTTATAAGAATCAAACTGACTTCTGCCAGAAAAAGTTATTTGGTAAATAGAAATAAAAGCAATTTGAGATATGTTTCATTAAATCTGAGACAGGAGTTGGGGAAAAGTCTTAAGAAATTTAAGTAATATTTTCCAATATCAGAATAATGCTCTTCACATGAATGAGTAAAAGAAAATTGTGCTTTTTTTATATTCACAGATTTCATTTTTGTATGCTTTTAAATTCAATCTCTCTCAAGAATATTAGTAAAATGGCCGGATCCATTTAAGGGGCTTTCTCATATAAACTATGTCAAGACAGTTTTGCACATAGCTAAAGATGCTAGCATTTCAAGGAACTAAATAGGAAACATCTTTCCTTTTTACATTATACATTTTAACAAAAATGATAATGCGCAAACTCCTGATGTAGAGAATATAATCTAGATATAATACAAAAATCAGAAAAAGGGATATGTGCTTTCTTACTATGGCCATTAGCCTCAAATATGTTGCAAAGGCAGTAAATTTAAAGATAAAAGAAGGCATGATAGAAGTTTCATTGGCAGTGACAATGAAAAATTAAAATTAAAATAAATGTAAACAATCCCAACTCTGCTCCTCTAACAGAGTTCTTGGTCATATCCAACTGTAAAAGGAACATGTCGGGGCGGGGGGGGGGAACCCCTGAATTTCTTGGGATCTACATTGAGCTAGCATCACTTTTCCCCCAGCACTAGGTTTAGAAGACTCTATCCTGTGGAAAAAAAGAAATGCACTACGTGGTGAATTTGCAGCCAGGGTCTCACCACTCCCTCTGCACAAACAGGGCTTATTCAGAAACTTGTGTACAACGTGGATAAAGCCCAAACACATGTATCCACCACATTTTTGTTTCTGTTACCCAAGCAGGGTTAAAAAAAGAAAAAAAAAGTTTTTCTTAGAACCCTGATTTTGCTTTCCTTCTTCCCTCTTGACAAAAAGAAGACTGCATTTGGGCTACTACTCATATCAGATACTTTTCAATGTGTTTGAGAAATTTCAGTATTTAGCTATATGCACAAATAATGAAGTTCTAGAACCTAGGTGAGGTTTGGTGGGCTGAGGTCCGGAGCCGATGACCAAGAAAGAATTCTTGATGACAGCACCTGGGGGCAGGAAGAGCTGCAGCTGCCCCAGGTTGTGAGGGATGGCAGGTTATGTATCCTGCTGGTTGGGGGAAGGTGAGGGGAAGGAAGGTTTCAGTGGAGTTTTCATATGCTAAAGAGGGCCTACAAGGTGCCAGGATGTTCCACGCCTGCCGGAGGCCTTGCCCTTGCGGCTTGATCAATGTTGTCTTTAAACCAGTCATTAACATTAAGATAGTTGGGAGACTTTTTGGTGGGGTGTCACAATCCTGCTATCAATCGTCTTTGTTAGTGAGATTTAGGACATTTGTAAGCCAAGGGAGACTCCTGTCTAGCAGGATTGTGAGCTCAGCAAGTTAACTATTTGCTTATTGTTCATGGCAGTCAGGGCTGCCTGAGGGATGTTACACATAGGACAGGGGGGAAGTGGATGGAGGGGGGTGTACAAGGCGCCAGCTTCTGCTTTGTCTTCAGCCAGCCTCATGCTCCCTCATCACAGACTTCCAAAATTCATCATGTCCTCATTTTTTAAAAAATCAGAAAATTTCATTAATTGAGACAAATTTTCTACTTTTCAGGGTGACTCATAAATTGTATTTTTAAAAAATTATTGCATGAGCTACAGAGAGATTACATATTATAAATTAGTTTGCACAGTTGGCTTCTGTGAAAAAGACAGTTAAGAAATCCAAAGTACAGGGGCGCCTGGGTGGCTCAGTGGGTTAAAGCCTCTGCCTTCGGCTCGGGTCATGATCCCGGGGTCCTGGGATCGAGCCCGCATCGGGTTCTCTGCTCAGGAGGGGCCTGCTTCCACCTCTCTTTCTCTGCCTGCCTCTCTGCCTACTTGTGATCTCTGTCTGTCAAATAAATAAACAAAATCTTTAAAAAAAAAGAAAGAAAGAAAGAAAGAAATCCAAAGTATAGCACTTGGCTACAGATAAGGAGCAGGCTGAGAAATTAGGAGGCTCTTTAAGAGAATAGTATTCAACTGGAAAATCTTTCATCCCATTAGGGATGATCAGGAGACGAGGAACAAGAAAATACCAAAGCCCGAATTTCGATGAACTTTAATCTGACGTGCCAAAAACGAAGACCTAAATTCTAAGAAAACAGTAACAAAAAGATTCCTTGGTCAGGATGGGTTTGCGGAGGATATATTTATTGCTAAAGGCTCTAGGACTATGGGCCCTGAGGAGAAGTATTGAAAAGCAGAAAGAATGAGGATTAAAAAAACAAAAATAAAAATAGAAAAAAAAAAAACCATGAAAAACAAAATAAAAAGATAATGACCAGAAGACGCTGGTTTTTCCAAAGGGGCCATCTTAATCCTTAATCCTTCAACCTTAATACTAACCAGGGGCTAGAAAGTGATTGACATGAAGCTCAGTAATTAACAACTCAAATTTTAAGTCAGTGGTGTGGAGGACAATCCTGAAATAAGATGTGAGAGGAGGCTGCATTGAAAATCCATTCTGAATCTAAGATAAAAACAAGGAGTTCCCGAGGTGACTGGGTGGCTTAGTCAGTTAAGCATCTGCGTTTGGCTCAGGCCATGGTCTCAGGGTCCCGGGATCTAGTCCTGTGTCAGGCTCCCTGCTCAGTGGGGAGTCTACTTCTCCCCTCCTCCCGCTCATGTTCCAACCCCCTCTCTCTAATAAATAAATAAACACTTCAAAAAGAAAAAAAAATGAAACAAGGAATTCTCTTCATACTCTGGGAGCATGGGGCCACATGGGGAGGAGCTGTTCCATTGTACTTTGACAGGATGGCAAAGTGCTCTGCATTGCAGACACTCCACCATAAATGTGTGTCCCTACGAAGGCTAAACTCAAGGCCTTCACATTGCTTAGAAAGTCTGGGTATCCACAGTTTCAGTTTTTTCAAGAGCATGGCCATTAATTTCATAAGGAAAGATTTAGCTCTATCTTCAATTCTGATGTCCATCCACAGTGTCTTTCAAAAATTAAAAAAAAAAAAACAATGCCAATAAACAGTATAAGGAGAAAAGAATGGTATGTTCTTTTTTTTTTTTTTTTTAAAGGTTTCTAAATTTACCGATCCCTAAGAACGTGTTTGCCTACTGACTGTTAGACTCTGTTTAGTAATAGGATGGGTAGACAGCGTTTATACTGCCCGGGAACACACCAAAAACAGTCTGGCAGCCTGCCGTCTGAACCCGTGATGCTGTCAACATGAAGAGTAACAGACACCGGACCCTTAGTAACGGGATGACGGTACCTACCAAACTCCAGGATATACTGATGGGCTTCATCGACGTAGCGAATGAGTTGCTGAAGGAAGCTATAAGCAAATCGTTTCTCAATGGACGGTGTGTCCAATTCCAGGTCTTTGAATCCCCTAGGGTAGCAAAAATAAAATATGGAAATTAGTTCCTACAAAGACTATTGGGAGGTAGTCTTTTTTGCTAAAATGTACATATGGAATATATAAAAAATGGAGAATGATCTAATATCCTTGCAGCTATAGGCAGAAGTGAGATTCAATTTATAAGGAATACTTTGCATCTGATTAAAAAAAAACCTCTAGAGAATAACTCTATTATTATGCCAAAAAAGTCACCTTTAGAGAAACAGAGGGTCATTTTTGTTGAAAATTTGTGCCTAAAAGATGGATGGGATTTCACCTAAGCCGTGAAAGGAACCAATCATGTGGCCAAGAGCCAAGGGCATTAATGTTTCTGATGTGTTTATTTTGGAGATACTAAATAGTAGCTGTAAGGTTCAAACGGATCACAGAATCATTTTAAGCATTAAATCTGATGGGGACAGTTAAAAACTCAGTCTTTGTAACAAGAACACGTAATGGTAGGTATGCTTTTACCTGGATACGGCGTAGCCATTGATCTGCAAGAACTTGAGGATGTCCTGTGCTTTTTCCCTATCCTTGGCCTTCTCTTTGGCTGTCAGCGTATCATAGGGTACCAGCAGGGGATGGTTTCCACCTCCTGAGAGCATGCCCAGACAAGAACATAGCATTGCAATTAGAAAATACTCCAAAACGTGATAGGACCAGGGTACAGGACTTCTGGTATCTTCCTATTAGACACGGAGTATATACAGGTTGTATAAGGCTCTTGCCTTTCCAGTGCCTTTAATGCTCTGATTAATTTAGGAAATCCACTCAAAAAAGGGCTGCACATATGCCTTCTAAGAGGCAATTAAAATATGGACATGAGACATTTGTGGTATCATGTGTTGATGACATGTGCAATCACAGGGGAAGGGAGAAGCAGCCACATTCCCCTCTCCATCCAAATGAGCTCTGGATGTGGAGTGTGTAAACACACCAAAACACACACAGCGTGAGCTAGTGAAATTACAAGGCATGTTTCAAGGGATAGGCTTCACTTCCCACCCCTGAGAGACAGAACAGAAAAAAAAAAATGTCTTAAATATGGAATTTTTAGTACACCTCCCCGAACAAGCAGTACTTTAAAGTCACACATTCCACACAAAACCTATACTTATCTGCTAATTTTAAAGCTAATCTCTCTTAAATACCTCCCAAGAGCAGCATACATACTTGACTGATTAAAAGTTCTGACAAGCATCTAGGTTTCTAGTTTACCTATTTTAGTGAAAAATACAAAAGAGCATTCCTTTTAGATTTAGAAAATATTGAAAATTTTTAAGAATTAATAATGAAAAATGTCTCTATAAAATTACAGATTTTGTAAAAGTCTTTGTAAGGTTTATGAACGTTTCAGAAATCGCAGGGTAATTCCAGATACAAAGATCTGATGAGTGGTGTGCCCCAGATATAACATTGATAAAACACATAAGGGAATGTATTTTCAATGGGATGCTGAAATTTCCCGAAACCAAGCTGCTAATGGGAATTCCAGAAAAAAATACTTAAATATTTGGCTTGAATTGTGAGGACAACGTGAAGCCTATTAGATCAGCGTCCAATATGATGTGGCCAGAAGCCACTTAAACAATCATAAACAATGAATCTGCCCGACACATGAAAGAAGCCATCAAAAACGCAAAGGAGAACGTGCCATGGAATCACGCGCTGAGCCTTCTCACCACTAGGTGGCAGTATACGATCATAAATGCAAAGGGACCGGCCTCAGCTAAATAAGGAACACTACATACATTAAGGATCTGTCATTCATTTTATAGTTTGGTAGGAACAGTATTGACTATAATGCAATTGTCAGAAAACAACAGAAACCAGCATTCGGTGAACAGCAAGAAGGACACAGAATATGTTATTAAGCACACTGAGAACAGATTTGACTTCTACTGTAATCAAAAATGTAATGGGATGTTTTACGGAAAAAAATGTATAAATCAAGCATCTAATTTGATCATCCTGCAATCATCTCCTATTTTGAACTCCACTAATTCACTTAGTCCTTTATTCCCAGAAAATTATATTAATTTGGCAACCACAATGATTTGGGGGTCAGATACCTATACCAGATACTCAAGGAGGGAGAGGGAGAGGGTAGGAGAGAAAATAAAAAGCCCCGGATGGGTTGGAAACTAGAGTGCGCAGCTTCTGAGTGGATTTTTTTTAGGTGTCTAGGTGTATGACAGATCGTAAATGACCTTCTGTTTCTAGCTGCCTCCTTGTTCCTGACTTCCTGTGCTCGCCAGTTCTCTCCTCTGTCCTTCCCCTCTTCCCTTTCCTCCCGCCCCCCACCCCCCCCCCCCACAGGCACTAAGACATAGGGACCGAGACAGGCACCTCCTCCGTGCCAACCCAGATCTCAAAAGAGAAGCAGCACGGTCAGGATACAGGTTGGGGTCAATGTCCCCAGAGGAGGGAACAAATTTGACAAAAGACTCAAGTCATTTCTTTCCTAAAGTTGTTCACAGCATCCGCTTATCTTCTTCCTCAAGACTCATCTCTCACCTTTGTTATTCTTAACAACTTAAAGCCAAGACCCAGCGCGGCAGTATATTCTAACACCTTTTCTCCTGGTCTGCTGTTTTGGTCCTCAACCACTCACTTTCTCCTTCAAAGGGGGAGGATTACAAGGAGTAAGAAGAATGATTAAAGGTTCTGCAGACTCGTATCACCACCCTGCCCCGTAGCCTGGCGCACCCAGGCCTGTCTCCCAGCCATGCAGTCTGAATCTGGACCAGTGCCAGCTGCCCGCTGCGATCTGGGTGTCTCGCTTCCAGGTGGACTGCTTTCAAAACTCCACTGACTGTGGGATCCCTAAGAGCTGCCTCAGAAACTGACGAAGCCGTAGTGATTGAAAGCTACTTGGGAAAAAAAAGAGAACATATTTTTTTCATGTCATCTGCCCGCATGAAAAATAGGAATTTTGTTGACTAGTCACTTGGATGATGTCTCTTCAAGAATCCCACTAAGCAAAACTCTATCAGCCATCCATCCATCTGTCAGCCAACCAAACGTCTGGCCATTCATTTAACAAAAATTCATGGAAGGCTTCTAGAAAAACAGGCCCAGCCTTGAGTCGAATTTTGCAACAGGCAATTGTGGTGTAAGGAATCCTCTCTGTTCATTTCCATGACTGATTCTAATTTGTGCTACTCTGTTCTCTACTGTTTGATGCCTGGTCCCAACCTGCAACATCACCTAGTTTTAGCCCTGAAATACCCTGCCCTTCAAAACTCTCTCCCATATATTTTTATTTATGCCAATAAGTAAGAGACAGAATTTCTTGATGCCTAGAACTGTACAGTAAATATGACAAAAGTAACATAATTTGTGGTCTTGACCTGGAGACAGTTACAATTCTCTGTGAGGGAAAGAAATCCATGTAGGAAGTAGTGAGAGGTGTGCACGTGCACACACACCCACAAACATGTTCACAGACCAATACAGAATAAATAACGATGCGAGAGATCATCAGTGTAGGATACACTAAATTGAAGAAATTATTTCTGCCAATAAATTAAGAAAAGACTTGAGAAAATGATTAAGAATATTTAGTCACTTTAGTATTTAAGAAAAACAGCAGAAAAGGAGAGCAAAAGCATGTAAGGGACAAGAGCGTGACTGTACTGGGCCCACCAGAGGGGGTGACTGGAAGCGGGAAGGCACGACGTGAGAAAAACATCTGAGTTAGGGATAGAAGTCAGGGAGCGAGGTCTAAGAAATGCACAGAATACCTCGAATGTTAGAATGAGAACCAGTATCTGCAAGCTAACAGGAGCCTGAAAGAGCCATCGGAATTCTGAGACATGAAGAAAGGTGCACTCGCAGTTAGGTAATTACGGAATTTCCACCCAAAACTGTTACAGGCATGTTTGAACTAGTCTAAGAAAACAAATAGATAAGTTCTCATTCTAAAAAGACTGTTCCATCCAATTCAGAGACTCACATAGTCGCACTCTGATTCATTTTTAATCAGGATTTTTAGAAAATATTACCTTTGGATTCCAGCTCCATTTTCTTTTTCTTTGCCCATATATTGTGGTAGTTTTCAGCCATCATTTCTGCCATAGCCTTAAGTGAACAAAATATTTAGCAAATAAGTTCCAGTTTAACGAGTAGAAATAGAGAAATTTGCTTGCCAATAGGTAATATTATAACATACTTTAAATTAATAAATCATAGTGTGTCAGTGCTAAAATACCTTTAAAAGATCATTGAGCACAACTCTTTTTTTTAAAGATTTTTTAAAAAAGATTTTATTCATTTATTTGACAGAGAGACAGAAAGAGAGGGAATACAAGCAGGGGGAGTGGGAAAGGGAGAAGCAGGGAGCCCCATGCGGGGCTCGATCCCAGAACCCTGGGATCATGACCTGAGCCAAAAGCAGACCCTTAAGGACTGAGCCACCCAGGCACCCTGAATACAACTCCTACTTGGAATCTGAATCCCAAATAATTCCAGCCTGTGAAATCATGCAGCAGTAAACATCAGAGGTGATCTGATGGGACTGATTCTTGTTATTTGTAATATTCAAGGACACAGGTTTTATTAATCAAATAATGAAATTTCAAATTAGCTGCGAACTCTAACAAAAAAAAATCTATGTATTTGCATGTTCTTACTGTAATCTCCAAAGCTTTAAAAGGCAATCTAAACTTTATTAAACAGGGAATGCAAAGAACCTAGAGGGACATTCTAGATTCCACGTCTGTCCCAAACTTGGGGAGAGATCAGAGACCTTAGACAAACCACATTAACCTTTCTGTGGACTTTTTTTTTTTTAATTTATTTGAGAGAGTGAGAGAGAGAGAATGTGTGTGCACAGGGGGAGGGGCATAGGAAAAGAATCTCAAGCAGACTCCCACTTGAGTGGGGAGACCAACACAGGGCTCGATCTCACAACTATGAGACCATGACCTGAGCTAAATTCAAAAGTCAGACACGTTAACTGACTACGGAGCCACAGAGGCTCCCTCGGCTGTGGCCTTTTGCTTATCAAAATCTTACCTTATCTAAAATCTTATCTCAATCTTATCAAAAGATAAGATTGCCTCTAACATTCTCTCGATCTCCTTTTGATTTTCAAGTTCACTATCTCATTTTAAGATCTCCATCCATACAGGAGCAAAGACAGAGGGCAAGCCAAACCATTTAACATAATTAATATGACCTACTACATAGGGGTTCTCTTTATGTATTTATTCTCTTGGATCAATACTAACGACGCCAATACTGTTGTTTGATCATCATATGGACCTGTTGACTTCTGATACAAGACAACACATTTTCTTTTACTCAAATCAACCATTTCAAAGTATGCTCCTTAGCGACCAAGGAGAACAGATACAACTATGGACGGAGCAGGCAGAACGCCCCCAGTTTCCTTGGATAAACGACTTCGAATACATATTCTTTAACTGAGGTTACCCTTAAGCAGAGCATAACTAATTCCTGATTTATTCTCTTCTCACACACTACTTCATTATAGTGGGATTTTTTGAAATAGCCATTATCTTTAAGGAAAATATGTTATCTAGAAGAAACATCCTAGAAAAAGTTGTATCAACTTTAAAAGCAATTAAGGTCCATAATTTTCAATTTCACAGACCCTTTATATGATCACCACATTCAAATAATTCATGTGGAAAATACAGGCAGGAAAGCGTCACAGTCTGCTTTTTAAAAATGATTCTTTTAAAAGTCCGTAACACTTACGTGCAGGTCTCGGGACAGTGTGACGTTGCTCATATCAATGGCTCGAGGACTATACCCGTGTGCAGCATCCACAGAAACCTAGATGAGTGACCAAAAATGAAGCCTAATTAAAAAGCCCAGTGGAGACTTAAGACAAATGTCAGAAATACAGGACAAATAAACCTCTACACGTCACGTTGCATCAGATGAAACCGGCAAGTATCTGGGCAAACTTAGCTCACAAACGTATCTAGCAAATTAAATGATGTTTGGGTGTCTGATCGTTTCAATTGATGACTGAATAATATATCCCAACATCTCAGGGACTGCCAGTCCCCAAAGCTAATGATCAGAATTCCACAAATTGTGCAAAGAATCCAATATTCTGAAGCATTACCTTTGTCAAAGGATCCCCTGTATTCTTTGGTTTCTTACAGATTCAAATTAGCTGCATAAAATGTATTCTTCCTCATGCGAACAGTAATTAATCAAAGAAGGCAAAACTTACAAATGTTTCAGTGGGCCAAAGGTTAAGACAAAATACAGCCAACTCTTTAATTTTAAAAGTACTTCATACATGGTCAATGATTAACCAAGGTATCCCCAATAACAAGGAAACTTAATTTCTGAATTTTGGCATTTTTAAAACGAAAAATACCTTGTCATCAACTGTAAGACTTCTCATACTGCCCTATGCTTTTTTTTTTTTTTTTTAAAGATTTATTTATTTGAGATGTGGGTGGCAGTGAGGGCAGAGGGAGAGGGAAAAGCAGCCTTCCTACTGAGCAGGGGGCCCAACATAGGGCTCAATCCCAGGATCCTGGGACAATGACCTGAGCTGAAGGCAGGCGTTTGACAAAAGAGCCCCCCAGGTGCCGTACCCCCCACCCCTCACCCATCTCAAAGTCTTTAACTTTGATCATACTGGCAAAGCCCAAGTAAAGCAGTATTTTCAGATTCCAGCAACTGGGGATCATCTTTGGAAACCATATTCCGCCTAACACAACATCTATAATCAAATTATTGTTCTGTCCTTGTCATCTCCAAGTGCTGCTGTGTTCCCTACCTTTCTCAAATTAACTACCCTCCTGACAGGCCAGTCTGGATCCGTGGCGATCACCTCGAATACTCCTCCCCATCCACAATCCTCTATCAGACAGTCACAGAATTCGGTCTCTTCTACTTCAAAAATATCTCCAGGATATATCCATTTCCCTTCATTCCCACTATCTTTGCTCTAATTCAGACATTTGATACTTCTGTTCTGTTTCGTGGCCTGTCTACAATACCCTTCCCAAGGAATCGGCCTTTCTGTCTTCAGTCTCCCCCTTCTCTGATTCATTCCCCATTCTGCTGTCAGAACTGTATTTTCAAGATGTTTGTCACTCTCTAAATTTGCTATACAGGAAACATCTGTGGGCATGGACAGTCTTTCTTGTCTTAGTATTCCCTGCAGCACCAAGCCCTACTTCATTGGCTCCACAATGATAAAATAATTCCTAATCTCACAGATACTGTAGCACATGTCTACCCTTTTTTTTTTTTTAACAAGATTTTATTTATTTGACAGACAAATCACAAGTAGACCGAGAGGCAGGCAGAAGCAGGGGTTGGGGTGTGCAGGCTCCCTGCTGAGCAGAGAGCTCCATGTGGGGCTCAATTCCAGGACCCTGAGATCATGACCTAAGCCAAAGGCAGAGGCTTTAACCCACCGAGCCACCCAAGTGCCCCAGCAAATATCTATCTTAAAACTGATAAAAAACAGAATTAGACATGAGCAGTGGATTCGCCAGTGCGGTTCTTACCTGACTTGTCTGAGAAATGCGACGCGTCCGATTGTAGAGGGCCATGCTGTCTCCCTCCCTCGTTCTCTCAATCCTCCAACCCCACGCCAGCATGGTTTTTAAAGACTCTTTGATCGGCCAGCGATAAATTTCTTTTTCCTAGCGACAAAAACAAAGAGGGGAATAAAGGGTGTGGGCATGATGAATCCGAATGAAAATAAAAAAATCTGAAATAGGCTGCCTCTCCTTAATAAGAAAAAAAAAAAAAAAGATGGACATTGTTTATTTAAAAAAGGAAAGGTAAAATAAAATTTCAGAAAAGCAGAGTGTGAGTAGAAATGTACTTTGACCAAGACCCCTAAGAGGGATATCAGCTTAAAACTGCATGGAGCTTAATTTCCTTTAGTTTCCCTGCTTCTGATACTTTCTGATACTCCTAAAAAGGAGAAGCAGTGCCAGATTATATGCTATATATGTCAAGGCTTTTCTGAATAAACACCTGAATAAACAGATAAGACTAACTCTCCCTCCATAAGCACACCAAGCTACAAAATTCTGTATTTGTCAAGATACTGACTGTGTCCCCACAGTAGAAAAATACATGAAAACGTATAAATAATAATCATCGTAGATTACTTCATTATCCCTCATCAAGATATTCCTAAGCATGATAAGAGTATTTTCCAGAGTCCTTAAAAATATGGGGTAAGGATAAAAATTTAAAAAGCACTGAAAAATACTAAGGAGATTAATATACTGATAGAATTGAATACTGATAGAAAACACAGTTAAATACTGACAGAAAATGAGAATAGAGAAGACAAGAGACAAAAGATAAAAAATGGGACCTTTAAATAAAGGGTTTTTTTTAAAGTGTATACAATAAGACATTTAATAAGAAATTACATAATAAAAATTTCAAAATAAATTTAACTATATAACCACACACACAAAAAAAAGCCCTCACCTTTTCGGATAATAGTTTATATGGCTTCATTAATGGTTGAACTTTAGACGAGTCTGAATATATTTCTCCATAAATCCATCCATTTGCCAACTTAAAAAATCATCAAAATTATTTTACATGGATTAGTTGGGGAGAGTGTAGGTGTGCATGTGTTTAAATACATTTGGTAAAATAAATCTAAATAAACCAAGACATTAGGCTCTGAATCCCACCCAGCATACGTTAATATAAAGAGTTCCACCCTGACCAGTATTATTTTTGAGTAATCACTGAGAGTAATTCTGGTCACCCAGAGATCCAACATACCCAGTCTTCCTTAAACAGACCCAGGTCTGACTGGGTCATCAGCATTCCCCCCACAGGCAGTCTACGGGGTGCCTGGCCCCCACGATAGTGATTTTGCCACATTGTGGGAACCTCCATTTAAAATTTTCTTTTCATTATTTTTTAAATGCTTTTTTGAAACGCTCATTTTTAGAGGAAAACTGGATGATTCTGCTTTATGGAGAAGTCGTTCTGAATAATGCTGCCTGTTTGTCCGCTCCAGTACTCAGCAATCTCTTCACACGTTTGTTCCACATTCTTTTGCTCACATATGTATTCTGTATCCATCTCCGCTTCCCTAGCTCCTCTCCTGCCCACCTACGGACTCCGAGGAACCGAACTGGAATCCCTCAGGACAGCCTCCCGGACACTTGCTCTCCATCACCACCAGCTCAGGACCCAACAAGGTCTTTATGGAAAACAGAACTTAACTCCTACAGACTCACCTCAGAAGTAAACCTACTGAACAAAGATTCACACATTTATCAAACCAGAAAGAGGGTTTCTCAGGAGGAGACCGACTGGCTGAGGCAAGACATGAAATTGACAGACATCTAGCCGGTAACACGGAGCTGCCCTACACACACAAACGCTGCAGAACCCGTCCTGTTTGACCTTCACTCCGCCAGCAGCACATGCTTATCTCAGATTCCCGGGTCCTCAGCTCAATTTCTCTGACAAAAATTCACAGCCATCATCTCTCAAATGTAACCAGGCTCACCACAGTGTGAACACTCGGCCACAGGCTTTGAGAGAATTTCATGGTGGTGCGACATGTGGTACTTAGCTCATTTGCTTGCACCATTTTTTTTTTTTTTTTGACAAAACAGAGATGTCTTCTGGCTATGTAATTTATTCTTAGTGACCTGCAGATCTCCTCAGTAGTAAGACACACAACAGAGGAGTAGAAGGTGTAAAAAATCCCTCGATTTCAATTAATAATTTTCAAGGTTTTAGCTAACATAAAATTATATATAAAGTTTCTTCAAAAAGATTTCTGAGCCAGAGTCACCTTTTCTGATAATAGTTTAAATGGTTTCATTAAGGGGTGCCTGGGTGGCTCAGTGGGTTAAGCCTCTGCCTTCAGCTCAGGTCATAATCCCAGGGTCCTGGGATTGAGCCCCACATCGGGCTCTCTGCTCAGCTGGGAACCTGCTTCCTCCTCTCTTTCTGCCTGCTTCTCTACCTACTTGTGATCTCTCTCTGTCAAATAAATAAATAAAATCTTATAAAAAAAATGGTTTCATTAATGTTTGAACTTCAGACGAGTCTGAATATATTTCTCCATAAATCCATCTGTCATGATTATTATTTGTACTTAGGATTACTTTGTACTCCCACAAACAATATGTGTTTAGAAACCAGATTTATGACTTCACAAAACTTTAATTCCTAAAACTGTGTGTCTTATGAAAAAATTCTTTTTTTTTTTAAAAGATTTTATTTAATTATTGGAGAGTGGGGGGAGGGACAGAATCCTCAAGCAGACTCCTATCAGAGCACAGAGCCAGACTCAGGGCTTGAACCCACGACCCTGAGATCCTAATGGGAGCTGAAACCAAGAGTCTGTTGCTCAACTAACTGAGCCACCCAGGCACCCCCTTATGAACAAATATCCTTATTCATAGGTGTATTACACACAGGTTAATGGCAGAACTAAATACTGCATCAAGCAAATCATAATTAAATGTTCTTTCCCAATCTAGACACAGCTTTCACTTTAAAGTGGGAAGCGATCCCCGTCAGAAATATCTGAACGGTGACCCATCATTGGGTATACTCAGTCCTGAGTTTGAATGTGATACTCTGACTTTTACCTTGTCCATTGACCATCTGTCATGAGAATGTTCTGCGTACTTGTTAATGAAGTATTCCAGCTTCTCGGGGATTGTGATACTATGAGAAAACAAAGAAAAGAGAACTTGATTTTTTTTATAGGATTTACAGGAAACCATACCAATAATTTACTCACAACTTATGACTGCATAATCCCACTGGATGCACAACTCTTAAAAAATCATCTTAACAAGGTATTACTTTTCCATAGTGTAGGAACAAAGTTAAACTCAAGCTGTAATGTTCTCTCTGCTCATCTTAAATGAATTCATACATTATGGCTCAACGTAAGTTATATATGATAAAAATTATATATAATATAAATGAAAATAATTAAAATATATTCAAAGATAAGGACAATAGATTATACCCCAAAAAATTTTAAACCTGAATCAAGAGATGGTTAGACTTAATGAGCTTAAAGACATACTTCTCTTCCACATTCATTCTCTGATGCTATTCTCCCTTTTTGACTTAAGCCTCATCTACAACAACTGTAAGTAGGTAAAAGATGGCTGAAATCTGGTTACATTTTTTAAATGTACTAAAAGTCTAAATGAAGTCATACATCTAGTGATATGTTAATGATTTTCCATTTCATGGTCTACATATAACATTCAAACTGTTCTTAAAATGGACTATCGTGAAAAGCTATTCGTGCTTTGTGATAACACTTATTTTTGATTCCTTTCATATCTAATTCATATTTGATCTCTTGAACAGATGTTGAGTGCATGTAGGTGATAACCAAGTCTGATGGTAAATATGGGACTTTGGAATATTAAATATACTGACAAATGGAAAATTATATACATATAATTCCATTCATTCACACAATTAACTTACTAACACAATTACCATTGAGAACTGAATTCTAAAAAAAAAAAAGACTAGCATAATGATACGGTTTATTGTTCTTTCTTAACAATGTTATCAGTCAGTAACTACAGGACACAGACATATTTAAGAAATAATATATAAAAATCACAAAGATGTAGAAATGATTGATATCGGTAAGTAAACCTAATCTGGTAAGAATTCCCCAAAGAGACAAGCCTAGGCAAATGAATACACATGCCCGATGGTTGTTAATTAATTAGAGTTAATTAATCAACACCAAGACCATGACATGCTCTGATGTTATTTTAAAATCCTGGATTATACTGTATGTTAGCAAACCACAAACTTACCCATGTAGGAACTGAACATGTGATAGTCTGATTTACTTACATCGAAGAGATACAAAGGATCAATCACATAAGCCAAATACTTGGGGGGGCAGAGTCTTTTCTCACAGGACTGTCATCAAATACCAAACATGCAAATGTAAGGCATTATCCAACTAATGGCATACCACTCGGGTTGAAATTCTGATCTATAATGGAAGCTAAACCAGCTGGGGGCTGCCCAGAAGCCTAAAAGTTGAACTCCCAAGCAAATTCAGATGCTGTGGACATAGCTACCAAGTGACTACCTTGCTAACCACTGATGGTGCAGGGTCACCATGCTATCGATAAGATAATGTAGCATGAAGAGTCAGCTTTCCTCCCCAATGGGAAACCATGGTCCTACTCAAAGACAGTAACAACAGAAATGCTGAGACTCCCAGACACCTGAGAATCCCACTTGCGAAATGATTTACACAACTAAGTACAAGTAAAAATGTTGATAATGTTAAGTAACATTTTATCTGTGGCTAAGGGTATTGCACTACAGTCTAACTGCATGCTCAATTTTCCACCAATATTCTCATTTGATATTCCCTGGAATCCCATACTTTGCTTTATGATGTTGAACATCAGCTTCTGCCCCTGGGCTCTGCTGAGATGTAGTGATGGTGGAGTGACGTCCCACAGCTCACAGGAACAGATTGGTCCTGCATGCTGGTATCACCCCCAGTCAGAGATGATAGACAGAGGTTGGCTGCAATTATTAATAAACATTTAGGGTCAATTTTCAACTCAAGATAGAGCCGATGGGCTTTCTTGATTCTCATCACTGTAGGTATTACCATGTGGTTATATACAGAGAACCTGGGTTCTGATGAGTCTCCTACAAGATACATCTTGTCTACTTCTGATATTTGGGTAATCATTATTATTATGACTATCATTTCGTCAAGTAAAGGGATCCCTATCAAAAGGATACCAATTCAAAGGGGGCATGGATTAGAGAAAGTTCACTTTAGTACCTTATTCAATTTCAGACTTCACACATCATTTACAATAAAAATCTGCTGCAATAGAAAGAGTCCATACTTTGAGGTATCAACAGGTTGTGGGTTAAAGTTCCCTTCAGAATCCATTGATGACTGTTTTTCCATCATACTGACATAATTTGACTCCATGTAGTCTGGGGGCAAAGCTCCCGCAACTGCACTCAGGCAAGGCAGTGCCAGTTTGAAAAGTTCTTGTTCATATTTCTGGGAAGAAACAGAGGATCCAAACAAACCAACAAACAAAAACAAAACACACACACACACACAAAAGACAAGACAAAACAGAACAAACAAAGAACACAAAAAATTCTGTATTACTATTGAGCACAAGTTATCAAAATGGTTGCTGTGGCTGGCAAGATATTTTATTTTATTTTTTAAAAAGATTTTATTTATTTATTTGATAGAGATCACAAGTAGGCAGAGAGGCAGGCGGGGGCGGGGGGGAGCAGGCTCCCTGCTGAGCAGAGAGCCCAATGCAGGGCCGATCCTAGGACCTTGAGGTCATGACCTGAGCTGAAGGCAGAGGCTTAACCCACTAAGCAACCCAGGCGTCCCTGGCAAGATATTTTAAGCGAAAATCAGAATGACCCTAGACTAACTTAACTCCCTTACAGAATTCTTCCTCTAGCAAATGGGAAATACAGCCTGAAATCCCACCAAACAGGAGAGAGGCTGAAGTCAGACAGACTGCCATTATCATTTAAGAAGAAAATCTTGGCTTCTCCAAGAGTGGTTCTCCAATACTTTATGAAATCAATCTGAATGTTCTAAATGTATAACATGTCTTGATGACATAAACATAATTTCAGTCAATTGCATAATTATAGAATATTGCTACACCATATTATAAAGACTACATAAAGGGACATTCCGGAGAGTAAAAAATTTTAACCAATCTGTATCATATTATGAAGGTCTAAAAAATAAAATGCTAAACTGAGAAAGAAATTCTATTGGGAGTATGCACAAACAAAATTTCTGGGGAGTATTATTTGCACATTAATTATATAACTGATTAAATTTATATTTCCGATTTTTTAAATAAAAAATTATTTAAAAATTACCTCATTTTGAATGTTCAGTTTTAAATTAATGATCTGAGTCCTTCTAAAACTGCCTTCTAGGTTTTATTTTAAAAAGGACTCTCAGTTCCCAAAGGCAATTCAGTGACATAAAATACCAAGACGGGGGCACCTGGGTGGCTCAGTGGGTTAAGCTGCTGCCTTCGGCTCAGGTCATGATCTCAGGGTCCTGGGATCGAGTCCCATGTCGGGCTCTCTGCTCAGCAGGGAGCCTGCTTCCCTCTCTCTCTCTGCCTGCCTCTCCATCTACTTGTGATTTCTGTCAAATAAATGCATAAAATCTTAAAAAAAAAATATCAAGACGTAGCTTCCAACTGTAATCACGGGTGAACTTCACTCTAGGACTTAGCAAACTTCTGGGTATCTTGCTCAACTTGTCTACTATTGTGTATCCAGGAATTCAAACTGATTGGGATTAACAATTTAAGCAGAAGCATACAAAGCAGACTCTTCTGATTTTCCCTGAAGAACAATCCCCACCCCAGCCTTGTGAAAATACATCAACTATTCCTTATAAATCTGCCAACTATTATAGGATATCACATATAGAAAGCAACACAGAGTGACTTAAATCTCCATAGCAGCAAAGCAGGAAAAGCCACTAAGGCCACTGGAATATTACAGTTCCATGAGATTGCGTTTGTTTATATTTGATCAGATTTCTTCATGGTTTTAAGATCCAGTGACCAGGGAGGGGTTGAGTCCAGGTAAGTGGAAACGCACCAGAAACTTAACCAAATTACGTGCGTAATTTCCCGAAATGCTTAGCCATTTTAAGTTTGGCAAGTGTTATGATCACAAGGAACAGGTTACCATAACGATTACTAAAATCAAATGTAAATGGCACAGGTTACCATAATGATTACTAAAATCAAATGTAAATGGCATTCTCAACATTTGTTAGACATTGAAAAAAAAAAAGAAAAGACTAAGTTTTAATAAGATAATATTTCACTAGGAATATTTATAGCTTTTATAAATGACTGCATCACACAAAATCCATAAAATCTTAAATCACCTTTTGAGACAGGGCGTCAAAGATGCCCCAAAACAGCTTTCTTGATAAATGAAGCTCTTCTTCAGAGGCAGCTCCAAAGTTCCCCCACCCTCCAGGCAAACAGTAATACTTCCAGCATCTTTCATAATGATTTGTCAGCAGCTAGGTGAGAAAACAATTATAAATGCAATGAGTGAAAGATACCTTTTACATTTTTCCCATTTTCCATTTGACATTCAGATGCCACGTAATAAGGTCAACTGAAACAAAACTGCTCAATCTCCTGTGAAAATTCTTCTGGAGAACACTATTTATTACCTTATATATGATGCCTGTTTAAAATTTAACACTGAGCACAGTATGAAGACCCAATGCCCGATGTAACTCCTACGTGCATCTTGGACAGCATTCTTTATGAGGCTGGTAGGGATGTATCCCTGGGTCCTATACTTGTGGCTATCATTTGCTTGGTTTTGTGAATCACGATCCTTTGGATAAGCACGTGTGCTTAATGAAAGGACTGATGTCAGGATGAACCAGAGGCTCAAGAGAGTATCTCTATGACGCAGCAGCTGAAATGTACATTAAAAGGGAAATCTACCTCTGGGCAGTTCTGCTTCCTTTTTGCCAATCCTTAATCACCACACTTTAAGCTTTGCTCCAGAAATTCCACTTCTCAGTAAACTTGCCAAACTTCTCCATTTCAGTAATGTCTTTACCTATCTTTCTTCGGTAGTTATTTACCTATATTTTATTTTATAAATAAAATATAAAATATTTATTTTATTTTACCTAAATTTTATTTTACCCATATTTCTTTGGTGGTTATGCAATTTATTATCTTGCCAAGTGTCTGTGTTCATCTTCCATTTTCGTCTGTGCGCGTTTGGTTTGTTTCGGACTACACTGTAAGTTTAAAGGCAAGGATAGAATCTTCTAATTTTGTAGTTCTTCAGCAATTCATTTTTGATCTTTAAACTAACAAACATGCACGACCACTTGAATTAATAAAATGATCTCTACGCATCAACTATACATTTTTGGACTCTCTTTTCTGTCACGAAGGAGGAAAACAGATCTAAAAGGACAGATGTTATTAAAACAAACTACATCACTTACTAGAGAAATACTTCCAGATTGGTCTTCCTCTCCATTACAAACCACACACATACACACACGTGCACACATACACATGATTTAGAAATCTCAAATGATGAAACAGTGAGATTGAGTGTGTTTGGATTAGCTTGGAAATATCTACAACCTGAAAGAATTTATCACATAAAGTAATACTATCTCTTTTTTCAGGTACCTTCCAGTTCATCTGTATGAGGAAAATTTTGTATGAGAAAGCTCTTCCAGAAGATGAAAACTGTAAAAATGGGATTTTCAGTAAGAATATCATTTATTCTGCCTCATTCATTAATCTAAATTTGTTAAACCAAAATGAATTTTTCAGGGAGAAAGACCATATCTGCCAGATGTCTAGGGGTGCTGAGAGTTAACAGCTCAAAAAATTGACTCATTTTTTATCTCAAACTTCTTTTTGCCAGCACTGTTACTGGGTGGCCATGAGGTTTACCAGATGCCTGTGCAGAAAGGCTCCCCGTAGAACAGTCATTACATGTTCTATGACCTCCATCCCCAGACCATGCTATTAAATGTATTAGGACACACCAAATATTTTAATCCTCAATCTGCATTGTGATATTAGATGAGGGAAAAAATATTCTCAGGTCAGTAAGACAGTATGAGACTCGATCATTCATGAACAGAATAATGAAGGACAGAGAAAATGTCTAATTCTTCTATACTCAGTGACAAACTGTGAACAGCATAGACAGAGGTTATCTTTGAACCCTATGACATAATATTTGGAAACTGCCATGTGATCACCAACTTAGAAAATGGGTGTTTAGACAGCCTGCTCTTTATCCCCAGAGGCTGCTAATATTTCAGGCCATACCTACTACATGTTTCCCACCCTTAAGAATACTTTGGCTCATGTTTTCTTGGTGGCTCATTTTCCCCATTGATTTCCATTTCCATTCACCTACAGGAAATCAGTCTCAGAACGTCTATGATCTTTCAGGACTTCTTTTATTGTGATATGCACAGCTCTCAAATTTACATGCCCACTTTCAAGAACCGGAAGAAATTTTCCAGCATTGAAAATCAAGCATGGTGTTTCTAAGAGGGGTGTGTGTTGAAGGGGAGAACAGCCAAGAGGACCCAGTAATCCCGTAACTACAGACGTTTCCCCTACTCACCTTAAGAGGCATCTTTGCATGTTCATTTAATAACGGGACGTCAAATACTAATCTTCGGAGCAAGTGCTGCATCATAGAAGGTCTCAGTTGGCTGGTGGAACAAAGTTTATTTTAATAACGAAGGGAAGTAAAAAAAAACAAACACAAAAAACCCAAAACAAAACCAATAAACAAAAAATAATGAAGGGAAATGTCTCTAAACTAAGGAAATAATTCATGAGCCTATGTAAGCCAAGAACCTGTACCTACACTTCTCTTCAGAAGGGGTTACTTAGGTGCCCCCAAACCAAAGATTAGCCCACCGCTACACAACTGTATAAAGTTACATTTCCAATTTGTCTCAATCCTGAAGATCTGAGGTCCACTCCCTATTTGCTACAGATTTTCCTCTTCTCCCTTCACTTCCCAACAACCCACCACCACAGACCCTACTGTTTCCTGAGACCCTTGCTCCAGTAATTATAGTAACTGCTTTTTCCCTCACTCCACTGGCCAGGAAGGGTCTTCCATGACTGAATTAGAAGCAAATACAAGAAGGAGTGTTGAAAACAGGAGGGAGGGAAAAAAAGCTGAGGCAGAAATTTGGCCGGAGGAGGAAGGGAAAGAAAACTCACACAGCCCTATTGTGTCAGGTCAGCCGGAATAGTTCACCTCATTTAATAAGGAGATAAACTCTGTGAGATAGTTATTTTGGGCCCATTTTACAGAATTTTTGGGCCAGGGGAGTTAGAGACATAACCCCTAATTTTTCATCTCCCTCAGTCCCATCTGGTTCCTGAACCCACATACATCGCTGTGAGTGAAAACATTTCTTCACCAGAGCACCGCTAGGCCACACACCTTCACCTGCTCTTGAAATTAGAGGGAAACCATCACCGAGCCAGTGGCTTAAGAAATTTTCACTTTAGCTGTCAGAACTCCAACAGGAGAAGGTTATGTTCTGGCTTTCAGAGTCAGATATTTGAACACTTCTACCTATGGGAAGTGGTTTTCCAGGATGAAGGAAATAGCCTTCATGATCGCCACAATAAGTAATGCTTTAATATTATACTGTGTCATCTGTTATATTTCATAAGTCTCTCTTTTCCTTTCCCTTCTGGAAAAGGAGTTAAAATCCTCACACATCGTCAAAAGGGGAGAATCTTCCACTCTTACACGAAAGTGGCCAGGGACTCCTCACATAGTTCCTCTACCTACCAACATCCAGAACATGGGTCCAGCATTCCGTCCAACTGCCATATACCCTAGAGAGGGCTGGAGCAAAACTCCTGCACTTGACCCAAAGCAAGGGTGCTCTGATTCCAACCCTGGGTACAGGGCACTCCCTAAAATGAATTCGCTTTTCGGTACGGAAATTTCTTCCAAAATCCCTAACCATTTGTCAAGGGCCATATCATACATTCTCTCTCTCTTCAAGCAGCAGCTTGACACGGAGTGGTGTCTTCCACTTACCCACAAATAGAGAGTAAACAAACTTCTATGGAATCCCGCTGAGCTTTGGTGAGAGAGCAGCCCTTAGAGAGTCTGTACACAGTGTGAAGTAAGGAGTCAATGAGAGAAGCATGGTGCTCTGTGCCCGCAAAAAGGGGGGCACATCTTGTTAACAGAGGCAGCACGGCTGTGCAAAGGTATCGATTGAGGGCCAAGGCCATGTCTGTAGCACTCAGAGCAGCCTGGAAAGGAATCGTGAGAGCAAAAAGTCATTTGCATTTGGCAGGGGACAACTCTTAAAGGGATGCATGTATGGACATGGGCTTTTGTTCTCTAGAAAATGACAAGTACATGAACAATGGAGATGTTCTCCAAGGTTCTTTCAGTGCGGCTAGTAGGATTTTCTACCCCTAGAAACAATCAACTTTCAGTCACTCATCAATAGATAAAGATGAAGGGTATCTGTAGTGCTAGCTCCTTCCTCGAGTCTTTAGTGCTAGCTCCTTTCTTGAGAAGCCCAAGAGGCTCACCTCCTTGTCATAAGATACCAAGGGGAGGATGGATGGGAGATGAAGACACTAATCAACGATATTTAGGGATGGAGGTTATTTACATTTATATTTTAGCTCACGTGCAGCAGAATCAATAGCCAAAAGCAGATTGTCTTATTATGGTATCAGCTCTCCTGGTTAGGCTCAGAATTTCAAGTGAACATACCCAACAAAGGAAAAAAAAAAAGTTTTTGCTTATTTTTAGGATTCTCCTTGCCTGACTTTCCTGAAAGAGCTATTATCAACTCAAGATCTGATTTCCTCCAGAATCAAAAAGATCCATGAGCGAGACTAAAAAGGTATTATCATACCTACTGAAGTAACATTTAGAGTGTCAGCTTATTCTACAATTCTTCAGACAGTAGAATATTAATACCAGTAATGACAGGTTCTCCATGTGGCCATTGGATGGACAGGAGAAATTTCAGCCTTATCTGTGCTTTAAAAATAAGGACACCAGAATAATACTGTAATTGGCACAACTCAACAATGTCCATTAAACATTCTTAATACTGTAACTGCTTTCCTTGAGAAGCATAATTCTTTAGGCCAGTTTGGAAGTTAAAAGGAGCCTCTGTGACTTCCCAAATTAGAGTTATTCACATTTATTGTCCTCTGTAGTACCCAATCAGAATTCTTATCATATTCCTGAGGTTGTAAGTTTTCTCCACTATTCAGTGAATTCCTTAGGACATAGTCTATTTTATTTTCTCTTTACCTACCACCTCCCTAAAAATGTAATAGGTAATCAATAATATTTAGTGACCATGAATAAAATGAATGACCATATCTATGGAGACTATCACAAGCCAGAGAATGAAGAGTCAAAAGCTGATGTCAACTGTTCAGAACATTACCGTATCTAAAGAAGCAGCAGCCCGGAGATCTGGCAGAAAGCCAACCTCGAGAAGATGGAGGAGGAAATCTTGAACCTCAATCCCATAGACCCTGTCAAGGAACAAAACCATGGCTGCCTTGTGATCTGGGCAAAACCCTGCAGACATGTCAGGCTCCACCACATTCCCATCTAAAAGAGAGAAGGCGACATGTCGTTGTTAATGGATAGATTACAAACAGCTTCTCTCCAGCCTTCTCAAGTTTTAAGTCAAGTTATCAGTCGAATGTTTTTTTTTTTTTTTGTCCTTCTACTACCCACAAGCAAGTGCCTGAAGGATTATGTCAGTGCAATTTAAATTCAAGGTCATTCAAATATGACTTGGGCATCTGTTTATTAATCACATATATCATCAAAGACATAGCATTAGGTTAGATAATGAGAAGGAAACATGAAGGAATCCAAAATCTATACTGTAAAACTATCAGTATATACCATAAAAAGTTAAACTGTAAAGTTTTCACTGTTTTCAAGAATGAGAGCCTCTTTTAAACACTAATAAAACTCACATATCCCTATGTGATAGTCATGGTTGATTTACATATTTATGACTTAGGCAATTGCAAAATGATGAAACAACCCTATGAATCAGTTTGACTTTCAAATGAAATATGTCTCATTAATCATAATAGCATTTAATGACATTTGAAACATATTTGAGAGTCATAGTATTTTTCTCTATTAGTAGTCAATATTTGATGCCTTTATAATGAGTAAATCTCTTACTAGAATTCCATAGATGCACAGGTTGGGAACCACCGATATGAGGAACTGGGGGATTATGTACCAATTTAAGGTACTGGAGGGCAGAGTTGTTTCCTGTTTGACCATGTGCTAATGATGCCAAGTAACATTCTGCTATTGAGAACACACTGTAAGATTCTACAAACGACATCATGGAATCTTTAATACTGAGGCAGTGTGGAGTAAAGAAGGACCCGGGTAAGAGGATACACCAACATAACCATCCTGGGAAAATAAAATGACAACATTCTTGTTTTCCTTCGTTATTAAGAAATGGATTTCGTATCTGAACCATGAAACGATACAAGAAATAATATTTTAAGGGAAATTACATTAAAAGCTAATATGAAGTCGTTTCCATTCCCTAGTAAATTATATATTTTTTTTTTTTTAAAGATTTTATTTATTTATTTGACAGAGAGAGATCACAAACAGGCAGAGAGGCAGGCAGAGAGAGAGGAGGAAGCAGGCTCCCTGCTGAGCAGAGAGCCCGATGCGGGGCTCGATCCCAGGACCCTGGGATCATGACCTGAGCCGAAGGCAGCGGCTTAACCCACTGAGCCACCCAGGCGCCCCCTTAGTAAATTATATTAACATCCAATATACCTACTACTTCTCTCCCTATAATTAAAATAATGGAAATAAGAGTGCTTGTTTGTGTTGTTATCAGGCACTCTGCTAGGAATGTTACAGACATGCTCTCACACAGTTTTCAAAACCACACTGTGAGGCTGGTGTTCTTAGTTACATTTAAAAGATGAAAACCAACCTTCAGGGACGTGAAATAATGTTCCCAAGGTTGTACACCTAGTAACTGGCAAAGTCGGATTTAAACCAAGGAAAATCAGATTTAAAACCCAACCAAAGCTGATTTAATCCTTACTGTGAAATCAGTGTGCTACACTTTTTCATCAAAAATCTTTATGAATTTCTAGTTTAATTCTCCTAAAAATCACATTATTAGGGAATTTACATTGAAAAGGTCCCCGGATTTTCACATCCAGTTGTGCCTACGGAAATGGTAAGCCACCCACTGATCCTGAAATGAGATTCCTTTGCACACACATTTGTTTCCAGGCACGTTACAGCCCATAGACCTGGGACTCAGGACACATCCATCTGCTACCACCTACTGTTTTATCTTCATTGTCTCCTGAACACACTGGAGACTAAAAAGCTGGGGAATGGCCTCTCATCAGACTTTGAGCTTATGAACTGGAAGGAGGAGGGCCAGGTGCACTGGGCTTAGCCTGTGGTACCTGCAGTATTCCTCTGCCTGTAATCACGGCCTCGGACAGTCTGTCCAAACCCGCCGGGGCCACGCACCGCAGGAACAGAACATCGACTTTGAGACCGTGTGCTTGCCCTCAGGTTTCTGAACCCCTCCTGCCTGCATTATTACTCTGGGCCACACTACAGCTCTAACACATAATAAAAGATTTTGAGAAAGTCTTCAGCTATCACTAAGGGAGGAAGAGGCAAATTTCACCTACTTAATACAGAACATACAACACTAATGATCACTGAGGAGTGGTGATGTTTAAAGAACCAGTGGACGTGTCCCTGGAACATACAAAAAGCTACCGATTTCACTTTTAAAGTTGATTTAAATGAATGCCGCGGCAAAATTTAAACATACAGTTTCCAAAAAAGGAAAGGAGTAAGAAGAAAAATGTAGAAATTTAATAATAACCAATGGATTGGGTTTTAAGAGTCAACCTTCATCATGGGCTTGATAGTTCACACGCACACAAAAATCCTTTAAATCCCAAGGTAGACAATACAGTTCCTATTTATGAAGAAGAACATCACAAAATAATACAATTACAGGACAACTAAGTGGAAGAGGAAAGCAACCAACTTGGAAAATCTTTTTTTTTTTTTTTTAAAGATTTTATTTATTTATTTGACAGAGAGAGATCACAAGCAGGCAGAGAGGCAGGCAGAGAGAGAGGAGGAAGCAGGCTCCCTGCTGAGCAGAGAGCCCGATGCGGGGCTCGATCCCAGGACTCTGAGATCATGACCTGAGCTGAAGGCAGCGGCTTAACCCACTGAGCCACCCAGGCGCCACCCAACTTGGAAAATCTTAAAGGCTGGTAAAAGCAGGTAAGATTTGGGGGAATCTGAACAGGACACCTGGCTTCACTTATTGCCCATCTCTTGGTTCTTCGTTATCACTAATTTTACCTTAAAATGTAGCACTTCTCTATTCCCTAATCTGGGCACCACTTGTATTACTCTTATCTTTGTCCTGACAGTGTCAGGTCTGTGGCTCAGAATGTAGGGAAAAGAAAACACATCTTATTTAAGTAAATGAACAGTACACAAGATCACTTGCATGTACAAGAAAAGGAGAAACTGCCTCAAGGGGAGAAGGCAACAAGCCATGGGACAATTTTTTTTTTTTAAGGATTTTATTTATTTTTTTGATAGAGACACAGTGAGAGAGAGAACAGAAGTAGAGGGAGTGGGAGAGTGACCAGCAGGCTTCCCGCTCAGCAGAGAGCCTGATGTAGGGCTCAATCCCAAGACCCTGGGATCCTGACCTGAGCTGATGGCAGATGCTTAACTGACTGAGCCACCCCGGCACCCCCTTGAGACAATTTTTCATTGCAGCTTTCCCTCACATCATAACGCATGTGTAACTATAGTGGCTGCCCATGTCGCCTGGAAGGAAGGTTTGGGTTTGTGAGCTGGGCGCCTATGAAACGTTACTTTCTCATAACGGGAAGACTGGCAAGGAGGGTAAGTCACCTTCAGTGACACAGTTGTCCCTTCTTCTAGACTTCAGGTCGTAAGAGACAATCCTCTCTGGGATTCATAACTGATGCAAGAAGAGGAGCATAACATGCGCATTCTACCTAATCACACTTTCTTCTAAAATTAGAAGTTTAGGTAAAAATGCTATGTGCAACAATGTCCAATGAAGAATTGAAAAGTGAACACAACTGATGCTGGAAAAAGAGCAACTCAAGTGTAATTTGGCATCTAACTATCCACTGGGTGTCAGCAGAAACTCTCGGATCTTTGTTTCTATGGAAGGCAGAGTGTGAACCATCACCAGGAGACTGGGCCTCAGGCCTGTGCCCTCTGCCATTTCTCCTGTAGCTTGGGGAGCCGCAGGGGAGTGGCGTGGGTGCCAACCGAGGCCCTCTGTCACCCCCCACTGTGGAGCATCTGCACTCCGCTCCGTGCTGCCTGAGTCCTCCTCCTTCCCCAACCCAATCTGGGCTGTAGGGGGATGGGCCACTGTTGCTGGGATTGACATGGAGAACGGCTTACTACTTTATTCTCCACTTTATTTTGAGTTACTATGTTCTCAAGTAACTCAAGTTACTTAGTAACTCTTTATTTTGAGTTACTAAGTTACTTTATTCTTCTACTTTATTTTGAGTTACTGTTAAAACCTAATCAGGGCACCTGGGTAGTTCAGTCAGTTAAGCATCCAACCATCTGACTCTGGGTCTGGTGATCTCCGGGTCGTGAGATTGAGCCCCGCACTGGGCTCCAGGGTCAGTGTCGAGTTGACTTGAGATTCTCTCTCTGCCCCTCTCCACCTCCCCCACTCTCAAAAATAAATAAATAAAATAAAATCTTTTAAAACAAACAAAACAAATCACAAGCAGTTGCTAAGCCAAAATGACATAATGTTAAAAAGATAACAAATACTGGATGAAAACAGTATAAATTCTTATTTTTTTAAAATTGTCTCCTTAGGGGGCGCCTGGGTGGCTCAGTGGGTTAAGCCGCTGCCTTCGGCTCAGGTCATGATCTCAGGGTCCTGGGATCGAGTCCCGCATCGGGCTCTCTGCTCAGCAGGGAGCCTGCTTCCTCCTCTCTCTCTCTCTCTCTCTACCTGCCTCTCTGCCTACTTGTGATCTCTCTCTGTCAAATAAATAAATAAAATCTTTAAAAAAAAATAAAATAAAATCGTCTCCTTAGTCTTAAGAAAAGCCCTTCTTTCAACACACTGGGAACTTTTTAAAACCTAAGTCAATAGCTATGATCTTTTTTTTGCAGAAAAAAGCATCATAAGAAAATGATAATTAAAACTATAAAAGGGCGATTAAAAGAATTGCAGTCAAGAAAGAGAAGAATGAGAACCAAACACAGCAGGAAAGCAATTGGGTAAGACAGGGTGAGGTATGTATTTCCTCTTCTCGGGAAACTGTCAGAAATGTCACGTAACAAGAATTAAAATCTCACTGAAAACAGCTGTTTAAAAACAATGAGAACAGAAAACACTTTATAAAAAAGCAGTATCTTTTTTTTCACTTAGATGTATTTGTAACCATATGTGTAGAAGCATATGGGAATAGAGCTTTTCTTAATTCAATCAAAATAATGTACTTTCTAGTGCACTTTGTAAAGAAACCTAAGTCCTGTAACTATGCTGTCAGGAGGGGCCAGGGGAGGGGAATGTGGATGCTGAGGATATTATTTGAAACATCATGTCCTCCATGCTCCACTGAACTACAAAGAGTAGAAGTTGGCCTTACCTTTGGCTACTGTTGGCATCTGAAAAGCAATGCTGATTACTCCCACCAAATCTCCCAGCGGAATTAGGGATCTCAAAATGGACCGAATTCGGATGGCTTCCCCCTTACCAGCATGAATCAACTATGGGAAGAAAAATCAAGGAATGTTAGAAAAACTTTGTGAAATCAATGTTAAAATTCCATCTGGAAAATCTCAAGTATAGGAATCCAAGTCTAAAATAATTTTCTGTTAAAGATACCTTTATATTAGACCTCTGGCAGAAATGGTTGTCTGAGGCTTACATTACAGACAGATATTTACTTCCCCACAGCTTTACTGACATCAGCATATGCCGAATTATGCATTCCAAAGAAAAAATTATCTTTAGACCCAGAATATATAATGATATTTATGACTGATTTAGCCTCTTTCTTACATGGGGATGAAAATGTAATTGTGGGCGCCTGGGTGGTTCAGTCTTTAAGTGTCTGCCTTTGGCTCAGGTCATGATCCCGGGGTTCCGGGATCAAGTCCCACACGAGCTTCCTGCTAAGCAGGGAGTCTGCTCCTCCCTCTCCCTCTGCCTGCCGCTCCCCCTGCTTGTACTCTCTCTCTGTCAAATAAACAAATAAAATCTAAAAAAAAAAAAAAAAATGGCAAATATCATTGTATATCCATTTATATTCCACACACATTTCTCCTAAGGAAAGGTGTATAATATTTGTGTGTGTGTGGTGGGGGAAGGATGGTGAAAAGGGATCATGACAGGTTTTCAGACCATCACCGGCTAACCAAACACCTGTGAGGACCATGAATCTGACCCATCGAGAATCTCTGCCAAGTTCTGGAGCAGACAGCAGGCACCCATTGCCAGGGAGGGTATCTGTTTCCTTCCCCATGAGGGGAGAAACACAAGGATAATTTCTCACACACAGGAGGTCCTCAACCAATAGTTACAGAAGATGAATAAACACGGAAGTGAATGGTTAGTCCCTTACTGAATCACTTGTTTTTTTTTCCTCCTACTTTAATAGAATAAAAAACTATTTATTAGCTAATTTCTGATCTTTCACTTCAATGGAAACAGAACCAACGCTGTCAGAATAAAGTTTTTTGTCTTCAATCACCTCCTGCGTGCGGGTTCTGATAATCTACTCCTCCCACTTCCTAGGATGAAAATCTCATTAGTGGCAGGTTAAGCTTTTACAAAAATCAGGCTCTAGGTTTGCCAACATTCGAACATCTCTCCATGCTGTGATTCCTCTCTGTTCTCAATGAAAGGTTACACCAAGAAAACATGGAGGTTTTACCCTACAGCTGGGAGTGAAAGGGACGCCCCCCCCACCTCCCCACCCTCCCCACCCCCTGGCCCAACAACAACAGTAACAACAACAAGGAAGGGAAAGGAAAGACAACACAACTATAAACACAACCCCCCCCTCCACCACCACCACAGATGCTAAGGGCAGGGAGAAAGATAAGCTCTGGAAGCAGAGGTCCTTCTGGCTTCATGTTCAGACCGGCTCAGAAACATATTTCCCTTCTATTCCAGCACCTCTCACTGTGTTTCAATCTCCACATTATTTCCCATTACCAGCTCACAAAGCTGGTTTTAGGAGCCCTAACTAGCATTTTAAAATGAATATAATAGAATGAAACAGAATAGATCAAGATAAAGTAAAAAAATATCTGAGTGTGCTACACAGTAAAAGGAAGGACTAGTCCATGAAACTTAATTTCTTCTTGATCAAAACACTGTAGAAAAGGCCGGCCCCTCGAGTCTGAAGAGCTGTTTCCTTCCCAGTGGGTAACTCCCCCCACCCCCACCGTCCCCTTAACCAATGGTGGGCACAGAGATGAAATCGTGTACACCAAAAAAATGACTTTTGACAGGAGTGGTTGCTCTCTGCATGCAATAAATGAGGAGAGGAAATTTATAGGAAAAAATGGGTTCTTTTCTTTGTCAAGTGTGGGGAGGCTGTCTGAGTTTTAGACATACATGAGGTAACTGGCTATTCTATTAGTGATTTGTACTGAAATCTCATTACTAATTTTTACAGCCAAGACGTTTCCAACTAAGTAAACACTTGCTCAGCAGTTAGGCTGTGGCTATTATTTTTAATGGAGCGTGGAGATTACTGGCTTTGGATGCTGTTATCATGTTTGCCAGCTATGGATTTCCTGACACCGATGGGTAAGCCAGGACTGCCGCTCTTGGGCCACAGAGCACTTACATGCATTTCAGGAGCACAGCGTCCTAAGAGGTCAATCAAGGCTGCATAAAAGGTCATGATGGCATTCCCCATGTGGATAGTGTCATCCTCCTCCTCTTCTGTATCACTTTCGTAGATTTAAAAAAACAAAAACAAAAACAAAAAACCAGAAAGCAAAGCAAACAGGATAAATTCCATTTCAGATCGACTACAGACTTCTCAGAATAAAGGGACCCCGAAGACAGCTTATTCTGCCTCTTCTGCTACTTTTCATAGAAGTGATTAATTTATCCCTTGACATTTTTAAAGGAAAATGAGTTTAAAGACGACACCAAAAACACATTTGTGGAAAATATGATATGAAGAGTCCTTCAAAGGAGAAAAAGAGAAATTGCTAATTGGATGGATTCTACCTATTTCTAGAGGCAGAGAGGCTTTGTTTTAACAAAGAAAATAACTAATGAAAAGACTTGGTAAGTTTAGACTACTTTTGTAAATAGCATACATTCTGAGAAAGGGTGACAAAGATCTGTCCTGGAAGGTGACATAGATAAGGCACCCAAAACAGCGTTTTTGCCCGGAGAAAGCACTTTAGAAATGGGAGAGCATTTACTCACCTACCTCTCTGCCATCTACTCTACCTCACCCACCCACTCCCAAATAATCCATCAGTGTCTCCTTCCCACCTCTGTAACAAAACATAAAGATTCCATCATCTCCAGATAAGAGACAGATCTAGATGCCCTTGGAAGATCCCATTATTTTTCCTCCTTTGGTAGCTCAGCTGGGCTCAGCGGCTGCAGGGTAACAGCGAGGCCTCGTTGCAAACACCATCCGGGCATGAAACCCTGCTCCGGGGGCCTCTGTGGGCACACCGGCTGCTGTGGTCCCAGCCAGAGATACATTTTCCACTACTTAGAGAACCTGAGGGCCCCCTAACCCCTCTATGGCTAATTGACAACATGTAACAGGCTCTTGGAGGACCTCCCGGTCTGAAACCATGCTGGCCTTGGCATGGACAGAACATCTATGCAGTCTACATATGGAAGAATGATGGTTTGCAGAACTGTTCTGCTTGGAAATTTGTCTCCAATCAGCCCTACATTCCATCTTCACCAGTGGTATTAGTAGGACATTCGCCTCCACAGATAACAGCTGTGAAGTGACCGCCTGAACAGACTTATATCTACTGCTGGAATCAAGTGTGAATAATGTATACCACAGAGAAACGAAAGGTAGTTGCCATCTGCCCTATCTGCTATAATATCTTAACCAAGCGTTTTCCTCCTCAGAAAGACAATATCCCCTTTTCTGGACTTTACCACCATTCCAGTTTAGTTAAGCTCCCCATTCTCTTGCTAAAGGTCTTACTTTCTTACTATTGTCTTGAACTCATTCCAGCCAGCTTCCTGCTAAACCCTACTACAATTTCAGAGGCTCACCCACCATCCTTTGTAACCACTCACTGAGCCAGAGCCTCCTGGAAAATTTCACAGAATACATCTCACCCTACAACCTGAACTTTTCTCCCTGCTATATCTACCCCATCTTCCTTAGTTTTCTCTTTTTCATTCAACCTATTTCAGCAGCAAATTCCATCCATCTTCCAGGCCTAATTCATTTTATTTTCAAGAGCAGAAATCAGGAGGACCAGAAAATTATACTACAGCTAACAGAATGCAAATCGTGTTTTGTAAAATTTCAAGTCAGGGAATATAATTTACTCTTCAATAAGAGTGTGGATATGAGACCTACAGTGTTTTACTGGATCCACTAGTTGGGGACGGACCATCTCGTGAGGGATCCTCAGATATTTTTATGGCTTCTTCCATGGCTGCGAGCAGACCATTCCCACCTTCCCCTCTCAGAGCAGGACCGAAACACTCAGGCCTCCGGATGAGCAACCTCACCACAACGTTCGCGTTCTCTTCCACGCTCTCCCCTAAAATCGCACAAGGAACAAGAGTAAACAAACGTTGGTTTTGTGGATGGGTGTTCTGAGCAAATAAATGTTACACGACTTCATTTATATTTAAAGAAAAATAACTAACACCAAAGAACAAGTTACTAATAACGTTAAAATTCAGTTCAAATCACTAGTTGTATGTACTCAAGACACAGTAAGTTTCTTCTTCCATACTCAAAATGTGTAACTGCCTAAAAAGCTTAATTTAATAATAAAGGCAAAGTATCCCTATTGAAACAAATATTAGAAATTCAATTATTACTATGGAAAAAAGTACTGATTATAAAATATTCAATGTCTTTATTAATATTTACTTTCTTCATAAAAATAGTGGGATATACCATTTTTGATGTATCTGATTTTTTAAAAATATTTTATTTATTTATTTGACAGAGAGAGAGAGAGATATCACAAGTAGGCAGAAAGAGAGGGGAAAGCAAGCTCCCTGCTGAGCAGAGAGCCCTATGCGGGGCTCAATCCCAGGACCCTGAGATCATGACCTTAGCCCAAGGCAGAGGAATAACCCACTAAGCCACTCAGGCGCCCCTGATGTATCTAATTTTTAAGCAGTTTTAATCATGACCAAAAAAGACCCAAGAAATCAGACCTACCATTACAGAAGACAGCAAATCTGAGAAAGTCAAGATATCTCTCTCCTTCAACTGGATTCCAACCAATGTCTGGATAACCCTTAGACACCAACATCTGGCAGCTCTGCAGTCCACAACCAGCCAAATATCGAACTACCTACAAACAAGAGGATAAGCAAAAGTGTTATCTGTGGGTAAGGAGTCATTAGATGCTAACACTACACATGATAAGTGATATCCTCAAGGGTTGGTTTAAAATGCATATGGTTCTGCAAGTTCTTTTTAATTCCATGACAATCCTCATGAACTCCCTGCAGTAAAACCTAAGAGGTAAGAAATATTTACAAGCGGTAACAAACTGCTCTCGTAATAAAAATATTTGTGAATCAACTCTGTGAAAGAAGAATAGCCCTACATTTCATATAATTTAATTAGAAAATTTATCTATAAATGCATGATATTTGGGGTGCTTGGCTGGTTCCGTTGGGAAAGTACTGACTCTTGATCTCAGGGTCATGAGATTGAACCCCATGTTGGTTGTAGAGCTTATTAAAAAAAAAAAACAAACCCACACAAATATAAATGTCACTGGTATGTGATATACTTCAAAAAAGTCTAAAGACCTCTGACCCAGGATAAACCCTGAATCTATCTGAGATATTAAAAGACCCATCTGAGATAGTGATATTTCAGAGAAGTGATTTACTTCTAAAACAATATTATGAATCTAATATGGAGGGGGGATATATTTGAGAAAACATGTAGAGAAATTTTTAAAAAGCCCAAGCTTAGGTTCAAACATCCTTGGGTCTACCTATATACTACTTGCAGGATCATTTTGTGTCATGATTTCATAGTCTCTAAAACTTAGGAGAGCATTAACTATGTTTAAGTATCACTGAATTTAGCACACTAAGTTTTCTGCCTGTTTTGGCCTTTCAAATTATTGTCTTATATGACTGTTGGTCCTTGACAATATTTCATAACTAGGCCAGTTTAAAAAGAAATCCCTGTTACTATCAATGGTAGTAGATTGTCAGATAAGCAACTCTTCAGTCAAGGTAAACCAGCTTTAAAAAGAAAAAAGTAATATAGCTAAAAATATTTTGTACCAACTTCATCTAAGTATAATTTACATACAATAAACTCATCTACTTAAAGTATAAATTCAGAGCACCTGGGTTGCACCTGGGTCTTAGGTTAAACATCTGACTCTCCATTTCGGCTCAGGTCATGATCCCAGGGTCATGAGATTGAGCCACACAAAGGGCTCTGCACTGAGCGTAGAGCCTGCTTAAGATTTTCTATCTCTCCCTTTGCCCCTCTTCCCCACCCCACTTGGGCGTGCACGTGCATGCGCTCTCTAAAAAAGAAATAAAAAAAAAAATTAAAATACAGATTCAGTGAACTTTGAAAGATTTATGCTTCTGTAAAGACACACCACAGTCAAGATGCAGAACATTCCCATCACCCCTCAGGCCCCAACCATCCCTCCCTGCAAACCAAGGCCTTAACAATCTGCTTTGTAACACTACAAATTAGCTTGTGCATTCTAGAACATTTATATATGCAATCATCCAGTATGTATCTTTTTATGCCTGGCTTCTTTCACTCAGAATAACAATTTTGAGATTCATTTACATTGTAGCACATGTCAGTACTTCCTTCCTTCTCACTGCATAATAAAAGAATTCCACAGCACATGGAAATAGCCCGCATTTCCTTATCTATTCATCCGTTGATGGACATCCGAACTGTCCCCAGTTTTGTGCTAAGATGAACAACATTACTAACATTCATACAAACAAATTCCTATTTCAGTTAAGTATCTACAAGTAGGAGGGCTTGATATATGTTTATGACAGGTATATGTTTTGTTAAGAAACTTATTAAGCATTTGTTAAGTTAGGGGCGCCTGGGTGGCTCAGCCGGCGAAGCGTCAGACTCTTGATCTCGGCTCAGGTCCTGATCTCGGGGTTGTGAGGCTGCACTGAGCATAGAGTCTGCTTAAGATTCTCTCTCCTCTCCCTCTGCCTGGCCCCCACCACACTCTCTCTCTGTGGGGAGGAAGGATTTAAGTTAAAACTGCCAACCTGCTTTGCAAACTGACTCTACCATTTTTTAATCTCAACAGGAGTAGATGAGGGTTTTCATTGCTCCACACCCTCCAAAATTTTTGGTATGGTCAACTTTTTAAATATCAGCCATATTTCAGTGTGCAGATAAAAAGATTATAAAATATGAGAGAAAATGCTCCTGAGGTTAGTCCAAGATGCAAAGCTTTGTGACCCATGACCAGCAGGTCAGAAGGGTTTGGGAAAGAGTTCACTTTTTCATGCCTCAATTACCTCTCCAATGCCAATGTTTTTCTCAAAGCTGGGACAAAGTGGTGAACAATAGAGAAAAAAAAACATGCCCTGAATTCACTGGCCTTATGATAAGGAGTTGATTTTTTTAAATACTCAAATGTATGTTTTATATAAATAACATGAAAATGTGTCTTTCTGTCTCTAATATACAAATAAATTTTTCAACTGTTGGAAAATGAAGCAGCAAAGAAGACAAAACAGGAAACAGAGAGGAGGTTTTAAATGGCATGAGCATGAAGAGCTAACAAAAATGTGACTTGGTCAATGCCTGGAAGGACCTCAGGAAAAGAGCCAGGAAGACATCTGGCAAAAGAATATTGCAGAGGGAGGGAACAGCAAGCACAAAGTCCCCAAGGCAGGAGCACACATGGCAAGTTCCTGTGAAAGCAAGGGGACCAGTGTGGCTGGTGGAGCAGATGAAAGAGACAAGGAGAATGGCTGGCAGTAAGAGGGATATGTGAAATCAGCTGGGTTAGAAGCCGTTACAATGCCTTTAGCTTTTCCTTGAAGTGAGATGGAAAGTCTCTGGAAGTGCTGTGGATGCAGGACTAATACGAACTTTCTAAGAGGCTCGTTCTGGTTGCAAAGTAGGGGAGCAGGGAAGGACCAGGAAGACCACTTGGAATGCAGTCACGATGACGGTGCCAGGGACATTAATCTATGTTCCGGCAAACATGTATGCAGCCTTAAGCTCTCAGAGCTCAGGGTCTAAGTATATCAGGGATATATGTCTACAAGATAGAAAATGTACTTTGAGGGGCACCTGGGTGGCTCAGTGGGTTAAAGCCTCTGCCTTTGGCCCAGGTCATGATCCCAGCACCCTGGGATCAAGCCCCGCATGGGGCGCTCTGCTCAGTGGGGAGCCTGCTTCCTCCTCTCTCACTCTCTCTGCCTGCCTCTCTGCCTACTTGTGATCTCTCCCTCTCTTTCTGTCAAATAAATAAATAAAATCTTAAGAAAAAAAAAAAGAAAATGTACTTTGACATGTTAAAACAACTACTGGAAAAATCAAAACTGTATGAGTAAAGCAAAAATAACAACAGATACCATGAAAGGACAGAAACCTACAAAACAGAAAAGTTGATTCCCTTTCCAGAGAGAAATAGATGTGATCAGAGGGAATGCTTGATCTCAACTTTCTTGTTCTTTGTAATTTACAACTATAGGTTCTACATAATATAGGTAAAATGTTTTTTTTTAAAGAATTTTTGTTAAAAGATTTTATTTAGGGTGCCTGGGTGGCTCAGTGGGTTAAGCTGCTGCCTTCGGCTCAGGTCATGATCTCAGGGTCCTGGGATCGAGTCCCGAATCGGGCTCTCTGCTCAGCAGGGAGCCTGCTTCCCTCTCTCTCTCTCTGCCTGCCTCTCCATCTACTTGTGATTTCTCTCTGCCAAATAAATAAATAAAATCTTAAAAAAAAAAAGATTTTATTTATTTATTTGACAGACAAAAATCACAAGTAGGCAGAGAGGCAGGCAGAGAGGTGGGGTGGGGGAAGCAGGCTCCCTGCTGAGCAGAGAGCCCGATGTGGGGCTGGATGCCAGGACCCTGGGATCATGACCTGAGCCAAAGGCAGAGGCTTTAACTCACTGAGCCACCCAGGTGTCCCTGGTAATACATTTCTTGAGATTAGTGTAACTTTGATAACTAGATAAAAGATAGAAGAGTAAATTTGCAGGTTAATTTTATTTATATAGGGGCAAAACTCTTAAACCAAACCAGGGTTAACCAACTTAAAGTGTATTTTTTTTTAATATTTTATTTATTTATTTGACAGACAGAGATCAAAAGTAGGCAAAGAGGCAGACAGAGAGAGAGGAGAAAGCAGGCTCCCTGCCGGCCAGAGAGCCTAATGTGGGGCTTGATCCCAGGACCCTGGGATCATGACCTGAGCTAAAGGCAGAGGCTTTAACCCACTGGGCCACCCAGGCATCCCAATAACATGTTTATAATATACAATGTATGCTATAATTGTGTCTATAAATACAACTCTATTATGGTTATACTTCAATAACCTCGAGAAACAACCATAAACAAGCCTAACTCCCACAAACACAAGAGGGGAGGATGTTGTTTACCTTTTCCAGATCTGGTTCACGCAGAGCTAAGGCCAGTTCATTATTATCCATCACCGACGCGGCTGCCACATCCAACGGCGTTGAACCTCTCATAGCTGGTGAGGCTGTTAATTCAAACAAGGATGAGACAAAACCTGGTTTGTGCTACAACTACAAATTACATATAAAAACACACTGTCCCTTAAAATTTCATTTCTAAATACAACACACACTGCATTAATCTAAAATTACTTTGCATTAAAGTTTAAAATTTAATACAGTATGTATATTCTTCTTATAAGATTAAATAAAAGCCATAATTCACTTACCAAGACCGACACTGCTATTCTCCAGTAAATAGCTGAGATGATCAAACATAGCTTTTTGATTCTGCCTACTTATACGACAGAAGTAACAAAGGAAACGGCAACAGTTGGCCACCATCTTGGGAAAAGTGATTTCCTACATAAAGAACATTTAGTTAGCTGTGGGAGTAAATGGTCTTCAGAAAACTGAGTTCAGAAGCTGAGGTCCAACTACACTGTTAAACCATGCGAGCCCACGTCTGCATGGGCTACTAAAGACTAAAGACCTACTAAACACTAAAAGACCTTCAGTTGTTTACACGTCAACTCATCTAGTCCATGAGCCACTGAAAATCAAGCCCAATATTAATGGAGAAACCTCATTACCATCAAGGGGTTGCTCTGGAACTAAGCTTCAGCCCTAAATCTATAGGTGGCATAAGCCTGATTTAGCAATCAGGCAGACTTGGCTGTGATTCTGGACTAAAACTATCAGCTTTGTTTCCCTGGGAGACTATTAAGTCTTACTGATTCAGTTGTGTAAAACTGAAACAAAATGGATAATAATTCTTAATTTAGGTTAAGAGAGAAAAAGTTCAATGAAACCTTTTTATTAAAAATACCCTATTTCCTACTTGAAACCACACTAGGGCATTCGTATCGTAAGTGTTGTTTTTAAGATTCTAGGAGTCACATCTTCCCTGATTTGCAAACGACTCGTCTGCTACAATGAGCACCCTGACCCAGAAGGCCCGCATGCCAGACACCTGCAAATATATCTCCCTTAAGCATCTAATCTTATTCTAGGATACCCTAGATGATCACTGGAATCCCTCCTTATCAGAATTTTTATAAATATTTTATAAATATCTTTATAAGTCTGTGTAACTGGTAATTTAAACATGAAAAATACGAACTCTCCCATATTTGGAAAAACACATCTTAAAATTTCAAAAACAGTGTAATATACTTGCAAATCATAGATCATAAAATTATACTGATTCATATGAAATTGTTGTATTACTCTATTCACTCGGTTTTGAAGGTTTGAAAGTTTGGAAGGTTTCACTTTATTTTAACTTTAAATCACTTAAGAAGTTCACTTTATGTCTTAAAACTCCAGAACATCATCTTCAGATTTGGGCCTAGATCAGGAATTTAGTGAAACCAACTGCCATCTAAATCAAGCGGCATGTCTGGGTCTGAAGAACATGCTTGTGTTCTGGACTTTTAATGTGATGGACATTCACTTATAATTAAGAATTTAAAAAGTAGTATAGTATTTATGTTCAAAGTTTCTAACTAACCACTAAACAGGAAAAGTTTAGGAGACAACAAATTACACAGCATAAGACAGAAATTGTTATCAATATCAAAGGAAGAAAGAACTAGTAGCATATCCAATTCTCACTCTATAAGGCTTGCTTTGTTTTTGCAGAAGGTGTTCTTTAAAAAACAGTCCTCCTAAGATGATTTAAGAAATCCTCATTAAGTATATGCTCCAGGAGTGTATGGACTCCATGAGTCATGTTCATTGGCAATTTAATAATCAAAGGTTTTCCTTTACCTTGGACTCTCCACCTCCAAGGACATTCACCATGACCTCCATCACTGTCTCATGCATCCCAAGTGCCCTCATGAGATTAGGGTGCTGGTAAAATACTTTATTATTCATGATATCCCTAGAAGGGACAATATAGGTTTGGGGGGTTGAGGGAGAAGCACAGAGGGCAAAGAAAAACTTAAATGAAAATTTATCCGAGATCCTGATGAATATTTTGGAATTAATTACTGGCATGAACAGAAAATTATGTGCAGTCATGATTAAAGTTAATAAAAACAAAAGTTAAGAAGCACAATTAATTGAATTTCCTCCAAAAATATTGATAGCCTCTCAAAAATAGTATACAAGTTATCTGTTCTTTTCAGTTACAAGAAATGTACTACATATATAAACATTCATCTATATGAAATATATTTTTGGACACATCATTCCTAATTTTATGTATATCCAAATACCTGTTCAATCTTCTTTATTTTCTTTCTTTTAAATTAATTTATTTATTTTCAGAAAAAACAGTATTATTTTTTTGTTCAATCTTCTTTAGCATAGAGATATGAATCACTATTATACCACATTCTATGAACATTCCTATTTAAATTATTGACATACAAATATCTGCTTTTCATGTAGGATATTTTTAGTACTACATTCAGTATTTCCATGTTTAATAACAATAGTGTTATTTCTTACTATATTTGTGTTACCTTTCCAGAGAATTACATGTAAAGGACTCACACTCTCAAAGTGAAATGGAATACACCTCAAATGCAAGTAGAAGTAGTGTAATAAATTAAAATAGAATTTGGGGCACCTGCGTGGCTCAGTTGTTGAGCATCTGCCTTTGGCTCAGGTCATGATCCCAAGGTCCTGGGATCAAGCCCCACATCAGGCTCCCTACTGGGTGAGAAGCCTGCTTCTCCCTCTCCCACTCCCCCTGATTGCATTCTCTCTCGCACTCTCTGTCAAATAAATAAATAAATAAATAAATAAATAAATAAATAAAATCCTTAAAATTAAAACAAAGTAAAATAATATAATGAACATTAGAGGGGCGCCTGGGTGGCTCAGTGGGTTAAAGCCTCTGCCTTTGGCTCAGGTCATGATCCCAGGGTCCTGGGATGGAGCCCTGCATTGGGCTCTCTGCTTGGCAGGGAGCCTGCTTCTCCCACCCCTTTTTGCCTGCCTCTCTGCCTACTTTTGATTTCTGTCTGTCAAATAAATAAAGCCTTTAAAAAAAATGAATATTTGATTTGAAAAACCAGCAGATGACACCCAACATGTTTCATATTATCATTATTTCATTACGTGTTATTATATTATGTATGTAGAGGTATTCCTAAGGATGTTACTGCTCGGTAGTCATTAAAATTCTGCTGATTTTTATGTAAATGTAAATCAAATCAATACAGAAGTTTGTTTTTATTTTTCTACAAAAACACTTCCTGTCACAGCTTTAACAAGAAAATTTTAACACACAGCCCACAGGAAAACAAACTTTCCCTGCGGATCTCATCTCCTTAATGGACTCACCCCTTCACTTGGTCATATGCTAACTTTTAGTTATATCAAGTATATCAAGTATATCAAGACAGTGACATAGTATGATTCCTGCATAATGATTCTCTTTTTTCAGTTTTAGTTTTTTTGCTTTAATTGAGTTTAGTTTTGCTTTAATGACAAGAGTTTTTAGATAGCACAACTCAAAAAAAAAAAAAAAAAAAAAAAAAAAAAAGACATGGGTGCCGAGGACTAAAATAGGTCTGGTCTATTTTGTGAAGAACAAATGGAGTGAAGAAAGGCCTCTTTTGCTTCACATAAGAAAGTAACAAATTTAGTAGGAGAACCTTCAATTTTTCAAACCACAGTTGTAATCATAGGATTGTTCTTTTGTTACTTCAAATCTTTTTGTAGGACCCAACTTTGGACAATTTTGTTTTGAAAAAAATCTTGTTTGCCTTTCGTTCTAGATAAATTATGTGGCTTTGTAAGTCTACCACTCGGTAGGCAGGTTGTCATTTATTAAATGTGTCCTTTGAGAAATATTCCAATACTACACAAACATAACTTTATATTTTGTTTTATAATCATCTTAAGTTTTTTTTTTTAAAGATTTGATTTGATTTATTTATTTGATAGAAAGAGATCACAAGTACGCATAAAGGCAAGCAGAGAGAGAGAGATGCGGAAGCAGGCTCCCCACCGAGCAGAGAACCCGATTTGGGGGTTTGATCCCAGGACCCTGAGATGATGACCTGAGCCGAAGGCAGAGGCTTAACCCACTGAGCCACCAAGGCTCCTCTAAGGTTTTTGCTTTTTTTTTTTTTTTTTTTTTTAAAGATTTTATTTATTATTTGACAGAGACAGAGAGAGAAGGAATTCAAGCAGGGGGAGTTGGAGAGGGAGAAGCAGGCCTTCTCACCCAGCAGGGAGCCTGATGGGGGGCTTGATCCCAGGACCCTGGAATCATGACTTGAGCTGAAGGAGATGCCCAACGACTGAGCCACCCAGGCACCCCCATTTTAAGGTTTACCACTACTGAGTGATTTATGTGTTAACAGCACATATTACTGTTACCTGTTCATTTAAGAAGAAAGTGCCCTGCATTTCCTAGAAGGCTTCCTTGCTCATTTGGTTAATGAAGATGACTTAGGTGAAACCTTTTTCGGTTAGATCAATGTATTAGTATCCAAGAAAAAGATTCACGCTCACACAATTTTAAAGACTATCAAATTTGCTTTTGTTGTTTAAACTTTTCTGTTCTCCTTCTTTTGTTCTGTTAGTATATTTATTTTTACTGTGCAATAATGATAACGATTTTGGAATATAACCTTTAGGCTTATTTTAATGATTTCAAACACCTGATAGATCCAAGGGCAATATACAGTATGTGTTCTGAATTTAGATAAATAATAAATAAATAATAAGACACAAACTGAATCTTTCTATACTTTGCTTTTTACCCACAAGATTATTTTTTTTAGATCAAAGAAAACTGTTGTTTTCTATTCCATTAGTTTTTTGAAGAACCATCTGTAGGATTCTTAAACTTTTTTACTGTTTCTTTACATCCTTTTTTATACATGTCAACAGTTACTTTCATTCTCTTTCTTTCATTTTCTCTTTAACTTTTTTTGGTAGAATATGTACATTCTAACTCACTTGTCAACATTCTACATTCGATTTCTACATCCTTATGTTTCAGTCTTTTTTTCTCATAGACTTCATAAGGCTTAATTTAAGCTTCCATTGTTCTTCTACTTTCACATTCCCAAACTATGCAAGCTAGTGAATGATTCCCAGATTTATGCATATATGCGCCAATAATACACTAAAACTTCTGCTTCCCATTCTTTCTGAGTTCTATTATCTTTTCTCTAATGTACAGCCCTTTAGAAGGTTGATGAACTGGAAGTAAACATTCTGAAATATCTTTGTTTTGCCCTCATTTTTAAATATGGGATATAAATCCTCATCCCCAAATTTCCATGAAGCACAAGGTCATGGTATGACATTCTCAATTGAGTAACACCTTCTAAACTGATGGTTATTTTCCATCAGGATTTGTGAATGTGGTATTCCACTGAGTAATGATCTCTAGTTTTGCTGTTGAGAATTCCATATGCTGTTGGGCTTTTTGTTGTTGTTGTTGTTAAGTATTCTGGCTTTTCTTTCAACTTACCTTTAAAATAATTGAAGTATCACTGGTTTTACTGCAGTTTGACTGCCTATGCAGGGAAGATGTGGAACTACATGTCCTTTGGGATAATCTGTGAGTTCACGTTCTTCATTGATTCTGAAAGTCTCAAGTCAGTAGCTCTTGAAATATTCCCATTCCATAAATCATCTATTCTATCTTTTCCAGAAATCCTTACTATATCCTGGACCACCTTATACTATCCGTTCAGTCTCATCACTGCTCTTTCGAATTTCCTTATCTTTATCTCTCAATGCTGCAGTACTAAGTAATTTTCTCAGATCTATGATCCAACATATTAAATTTTCTCTTCAACTGTATCTTATCAAATTTAATTAACTCACTGTTTTTAATGCTGTTTATTATATTTTTCATTTCTAGAAACTCTACTTGGATCTTTTTCAAGTCTTCATGGACTTTTCTCCACATCTTATTTTTAGAGAATTGGTTTATTCCCTTTGTATTTTTTAACCATTTTAAATATAGTAACTTGCGTCTCTTTCTGGCATTGTCTTATCTGAAATTTTTGAAACAGGTGTTCTGACCCCACTATCATTGTGTCTGCAAGACCCCTGCTTATGAAGGATTATTTCCTTATGTGCTTTGCAATTTTGGTTGTAAGCTAACCATTCATAGTATTTAGTTTTTTCCTGCAAGATTTCACAGTGACTTGAGGTGAGAAAAGTATACCTCCAGGTCCAATTGTTACATTCTCAGTTTAGGAATCCGTAAACTACACATGAGATATAAACATTAATCCCTAAATTCACATGAAGCACACTTATGATTCTGAACTAGCAAAAGAATTGTGTTGTTTTCCCCATTCTTTTTCAAGGCCCTGTTGGATACAGACAAAATACTATTTCCTGCTGGTGAGTGTTTGTCTCTGTATGGATTTTCGTGTGTTTTTATTAACCTTCATGTGTTTTATATATGATTGTACATTACTGAAAAAATAATTTATTTTTTTTTAAGATTTTATTTATTTATTTGACAGAGAGAGACACAGCGAGAGAGGGAACACAAGCAGGGGGAGTGTAAGAGGGAGAAGCAGACTTTCTGTTGAGCAGAGAGCCTGAGGCAGGGCTGGATCCCAGGACCCTGAAATCATGACCTGAGCAGAGGCAGAGGCTTAAGAACTAAGCCCCCCAAGCAGCCCTGAAAAATTAATTCTAAGCACCTCTAAAATACGTGCTGCATATCATAGCCACCGCAGCCTCGAGTTATAAAATTGGTCACGTTTTGCTGGTGAGCAACTTTTCTATTTAACTTTAAAACATAATGTCTAGAAAAGCAATAATCTCACTTAATAATCATATACAGATATACCTCACAAATACAGCAGATTGGGCTCCAACTCATGGCAATAAAGCAAATCAAATGAAATTTTTTTGTTTTCCAGTACATACAAAAGTTATGTTTACAATACACTGTAGTCTATTAAGAGTGTAACAGTGTTATGTTTTAAAAATCCATGTGGGGGTGCCTGGGTGGCTCAGTGGGTTAAGCTTCTGCCTTTGGCTCAGGTCACGATCCCAGGGTCCTAGGATCCAGCCCTGTCTCAGGCTCTCTGCTCAGTGGGGAGTCTGCTTCTCCCTCTATCTCTGCCTGCCTCTCTGTTTACTTGTGATCTCTGTCAAATAAATAAAATCTTTTTAAAAAATCCATGAACATCCCCTAATTAAAAAATACTTAATAACTAAAAATGCTAACCATCTCCTGAACTTTCAGTGAGTCGTAACCATTGATCACAGGTCACCATAACAATTATGATATAATAAAAAGTTAGAAATACTGTGAGAATTGCCAACCTGTGACACATAGAGACATAAAGTGAGCAAATGCCATTAAAAAAAAATGGTGTCAATAGACTTGCTCAATGCAAGGTAGTCACAGAACTTCAATTTGTAAAAACACACTGTCTGTGAAGTGCAGTAAAGCAAGGCACAATAAAACGAGGCATGCCTATAATCGAAATAGTGGATTTATATTAATATACCTACTGTGCAACTACTGGGATTAACAAGTAAAAAGAAGACATTTGTAAGACAAAAGTTGTAATAGTTAAATAAATTACCCTAATCCACGAATCATAAGCTTCTCTTCTTCTTTGCCCATTCTTACGCTCAGCAGAGAACGGATCTGACCAAGAGACGCCAGCAGGTTGATGGTATCCTCCACGGAGACACCATTTATAGTGTAGGTCTTTGGCAGAGCCCGGACCAGACCCCCAATGCCATCGTACTGTCGATGGAGCAACACAAACATGGCCCTCACCAACTCGGGGTCTTCAATGACAGACTCTTGTGCCCATCGGACCATGGTTTCAGAAATCAACTGTTGAAGAGTGGCTATAAAGTCATTATGGATGTTTTTTAAAAAGGAAAATAATAAGAGAAGACAAATTAGCTGGGCATTTTAACTCTACCTCTCACAGTCCCAAACTAATATCTGTATTTGAACCAGAGTTGAAAAAGCTAGGAATATTCTTGGAGGAAAATAAATTTCACTTAAACAATCTATACATATGTCAATAAAAATGAGTTATGAACACGGAGGAATGAAAATACATAGGCTTTTCCTTAAAAACTATGCTTATTAAGGAATTTTAGCTGTTCAGAATTATACTTTTCGAAATTGCTGTTGGCAATTCATAGGACAATCAATATGATTTGTCCTATTACTTTTACTTTTATTTTCTTTGTTCCATTATTTTCCTCCCAGAAGATGTGACATCATATACCCTTATAAAATCAATCATGGGCATCCAAGGGAATGATCTATTTTTTTCTCTCTTCATTTGAGCCATTTGCAAAAGTGACCTCATATATTTTTACTATAATTTGGATCCTTAATTGTCACTTAAAATGTTTTGATTGTGAAGCTGTATTAAAGTGAAAAATTATTCTATACGTAGAAGATTTCTTGCAATGTGTCATGCAGTATAGTATACATAAAAGCAACAGAACTTTTAAAGCTCCTAAAATAAAGAGCAAAGTTATCAAAGCTAAGTGGGTTGATGTGATCAACACATACATAATAAGGTACTAATTCCTACCATTGATACACTGACAGATTTTCAAAAGAAGCTGTTTACCTGCTTTAATCTATACATTAAACTAAACAAAAACTACCAATTTTAACCAAATCCAAAATGCAGATAAAATGCCAGTATACTTCCACATGCTTCAAAACCATGCTGACACTTGCAATAGATCAAAATCATAAACCTGATAATAATAAAAAGTGGTTCATAAGAAACCTTGAACTCTCATTTTGAAGACCTGATCCAAATAAATCTGGTTGTGATATTAAAGAATAAATTTAGAGTACACTGTAAGGATGAAAGGTTTCCATTGTGAGTAAGCACCAAAAACAAAACAAAGCAAAACAAAAAAAACTAAAATTTTTCATGAGTTGATTTTTCTTCTTTGAGTAAAAACTGTTCCTCAACCAGTGGGCTGCATCACAGAATGAAGAGGGACTGAGGTGTAGGTAATTAGTAAGATAGATCTCACCAACCTACTACCTGAACCCCTTCTGATGAGTGTTGCGTCTGAGAAGCATTGCCCCAATATGTTACTCTTCAATTAAACAGTATAAAAACGAACCAGAAATGCCTAATGGGGGCGCCTGGGTGGCTCAGTTGGTTAAGCAACTGCTTTCGGCTCAGGTCACGGTCCTGGAGTCCCAGGATCGAGTCCCGCATCAGGCTCCCAGCTCCATGGGGAGTCTGCTTCTCCCTCTGACCTTCTCGCCTCTCATGCTCTCTCTCACTGTCTCTCTCTCAAATAAATAAATAAAATCTTTAAAAAAAAAAAAAAGAAATGCCTAATGGTTTAGCAAATATCTCAGGAGCAAAATACTGTTAACAGATAACTACCTATTTAAACTTTAAGAAAAGGTTTAACTTGGTATAAGAATATTCGAATGCCTTTAGCATCATATTTAGATAGGAAAGCTAAATTACTCCCTTTGCACTTTGTCTTGACAGTCTCTGATCAAACATCTACATTTGTAGTCCTCTAGAGAGCCCACCCACCCTTATAAATACTGCTACCTCTCAATCTTTTCCTACAAACATATTTTGTTGCTGCTGTCTACCTCTGGCAGCCACAGGCATCTACTTAAGAATCTGATTCTTGGAAGCTTCCAGCTCAGTTTTCTCACTGGCTCATCTAGTATGATGTTAGTTCAAAGGATGAATAAATGTCAGCAGAGTCGCTTTGCCAGTGCCCTTCCATACTGCTTACAGGACTTCTTGGAGTCACTCTCAACTGGTTTTTCAGCTTGTTTCTTCTTCAGGTATGTCACCTTTTCTACCAGGGACAGCAGGCGTCCTCTAATTGTTAAGTCACTGTTTCCATCCAAAGACCCATCTTCATCCAGCTCAATTCCTAGCATGAGAAAAGCAAAGAGAAAGAAAGAATTTAAAAAAAAAATACATTTAAGACAAATAATGCTCCAGTTTTGCAACTTTTTCCATTTATAGCTTAAAGCAATGCTGCATGTCCAAAATATTTGACAACATTGAGTTAAGCACTCCTGCTCACTAGCACTTGGGTAAAATCCATTCACTAGCATCTTGTCCTTTCTCTTTTTCCCCTGTTCTGATGGGCCTAGGTCTATTAGTAGCCAAGACAAAATATAAAACTGAGCAGATAGCAAAAAGATGCTCTTAGGAGTCAAGATCAATTCTGCTGTTTGGTCTGACCCTCAGGCTGACCCTGAGGCATCTCTGACTTTAGGTGCTATCTGCCTAGACCTACGGTTTTACCCTGCAGAAAACCTCCTAGAAGTTCAGCCTCCTCATCTGCCTCTGACAATTACAGTGGTATGTTAATAAACTGAAAAAACAGAGAGTAGGCATAATTAGGTATCCTAGTTCAGGAAACACTTTATGTCTGAAGCAATAATCCTACCATTTTAGAGTAGCTCTTTATTTACTGTAGATAATATAACTTTCTGGCACTCATCTAGTGTCTCTCTATTCAAAAGCTGAATTAATATGCAAGGTGATGTTTATATTCTCATCATTAAAATAAGATAGAAATAATGCATTTAAGAAATGGCTAATTCATTTTCTTTCACTGGAACACTTTGTCCATATCACTGCTTAAAGGGAAAAGAACCACAGATTAAGAACATCAAATAAATTCCATTTTTAAAGTTCTTAGGGTAAAAGGAGGGGAAACCTACCTTAATAGATTTGGGCTACTGACATAAACTTCTTAAAGGATTTCCTTAGACATTTATCATTATTCCAAAAGATACATGCTGCATCTCCTGGCCAATTCTAAAAAGTGCCCCACAACTGGTTTAAATACAACTATTTGTGATCAATTGTCTTTACACTAAATCAATCTGTCTTCTCTCTGCCAAAGCATTTGGTTACATGTCCTCTGCCACAGAGGAGAAACTAAATAAAAATTTGGCTATCTCCTGCTTGTTCTTAAAGCCTTTCTGGTATCTCTACCTGTCATGATTTTCCACAAAGGGTCAGTTAACTATTTTGCAATAATAAATATTCTTACATGAACTCCTAACAGGCATCATGCATATTTATGAACCTATTTACATATATATTAACTTTTGTACCAACTAAACAATATTATGAAAACAGTTCAAAACAAAATAAGAAGTTTGACAAGGAAACAGCAACCATTAAAGAACAAATTCTAGAGTTGAAAAATACAGTAACTGAACTATTCAGTTGAGAGTTTCAAAAGTAGACTTCAACATGAAGAAGAAAAAAATCAACAACCTGAAAAATAGGTCAATGAAAATCATGCACTCTGAAGAAAGTCTATAAGATTTACGGGATACAATGGAAAGAGTCCCACAATATTCAGATCATGGGAATTCCCAAAAGTGACAAGAAAGAAAAAGGGAAAGAAAGTATATTTAACGTAATAATAGCAGAAAACTTCCCAAACCTGGGGAGAGAAACATACAAGCAGATAGATGAGGCTCAAAAGACCCAAAATGTGTTTAACTTGAATAGGGCTACACTGAGACACATTAACAAGTAAATTGTCAGAAGGAAAAGGTAAAGAAAGAATTTTAAAAAGGCACAAGAGAAAAGAGAGAAGTTATACAAAAGGGAAATCCCATAAGACCACTGGAAGATTCCTCAACAGAAACTCTTTAAGCCAGAGAGAACTTTACCACATATTTTTTAAAAAATGGAAGAAAGTAACTGTCAACCAAGAATTCTATACCCAGTAAAGCTGGGTCCTTCAGAAAGTCCGTAAGAAAAGGGAAGAGGGAGAGAGACTTTCCCAAACAAACAAAAGCTGAGGAAGCTCATTATTACCAGATCTGCCTTACAACAAATGCTAGAGGAAGTTCTTTGAATGGAAGTTAAACAACACTAATTACCAGTGCAAAAACACAAAAAAGGTAGTGTAAGTCTTACTGGTAATGGTAAACATATAATCAAAGTTAGATTCTGCAATAGTAGGTAACCATGGTGCACAACTCACAGCTCTAGTTTAATTTTTTTTTTTAAGAATTCAAATAGGTTCTTAAAACATTATGATATTGTATGTAAACCTTGTAGTAACCTTGTAGTAATTATACAAAAAACCCAATAAAGGAGTAAAAACATACTCATAAGAAATATATTAACACATACATACACAACATACAGCAGGATAGGAAACAAAGAAAAACAGATCTACAACCCCCTCCAAATTAACAAAATAGCAATAGTAAATCCTTACATATCAATATAATTACTTCAAATATAAATGGATAAAATTCTCCAACCAAAAGATATAGAATGATTGAATTAAAAAAAAAAAAACAACAGGTCTAACCATATGCTGCCCCTAAGAGATTCACATTAGCTTTAAATACACACAAAGAAAAAAAAAAAGAAGAAAAAAAAAAACACAAAGAGAGAGCAAAGGGATGAAAAATAGCATTTCAAGCAAATGGTAATCAAATGAAACAAAACAACAACAGAACAGGGAAGCTACACTTACATCAGACAAAATAGATTTTAAATTAAACATGGTAAGAAGAGACAATGAGGGTCATTGCATAATGGTAAATGGGTCAATATATCAAGAACATGTAACATTTATAAATATTTATTCACCCAACAACAGAGGACCTAAACATATAAAGCAAAAACAAACAAACAAATAAAAAAATTAGAAGAGGAAATAAGGAGTAATACAATAATAATTGGGGTCTTTAGTATCCCACTCCTAACAATGAATAGTTCATACAGGAAAGAATTAATAAGGAAAGAGTGGATTTTAACAACACTGTAGACGAAATGGACCTAACATACAAAAAACATTCTATCAAGCAACAGCAGAATATTCTTCTCAAGTGCACATAGAACATTTTCCAGGATAGAATATGTGTTAGGCCATAAAACAAGTCTTAGTAAATTCAAGAGGGTTGAAATTATACCAGTAATCTTCTCTGAACACAATGGCATAAAACTAGAAATCAATGAAAAGGGGAAAACTGGAAAATTCATGAACACGGAGAAATTAAACAGCACTCTATTTAACAAACAATGAAGACAAGAGAAAATTTAGGGGGAAATAAAAGAATTTATTAAGACAAACAAAACTGGAAATACAACATATCAGAATTAATGGGTGCAGCTAAAGCACTTCTAAGAAGGAAGTTCATAGCAATAAATGCCTACATGAAAAACCAAGAAAGATCTCAAATAAACGACCTAACTCTATACCTTAAGGAACTAGAAAAAGTAGAACAGAGCCTGAAGATAGCAGAAGAAAGATTACAGCAGAAATTACTGAAATAAAAATCAAAAAACAACAGAAAAGATTAACCACACTAAGTTAGTTCCCTGAAAAAAACAAACAAACAAAAAAACCTGCCAAACATTTAGCTAGTCTAGCCATGGGGAATAAAGACAGGACTCAAATCAACAACATTATAAATGAAAAAGATATCATAGAAATTCAAAGGACTGTAAAAGGTTACTATGAACATTATAAGCAAACAAACTGGACCACCTAGAAAAATGGAAAAGTTCTTAGAAACAAACAATTTGCCAAGGAAGAAATGGATAATCTGAATAGGCCAATTAATTGTAAGAAGAGTACATCAGTAATCAAATTCTCACAAAGAAGCAAAGCCTTACTGGTGAATTTAACTAAACATTGAAATAAGAATTACCTCAATTCTTCTCAAACTTCTCCAAAAATATCCAAGAGGAGGAAACATGCCCCAAATCATTTTATTAGGACAGCATTTACCTGCTACCAAAAATGCAAAAGGATACTACAAGAAAAGAAAATCACAGGTCACTAACCCCAAGGAACACAGATTTCTCAATAAATACCAGCGAACTGAATTCAACAGCATATTAAAAGGATCATTCACCATGATCAAGTGAGATTTTCTTTTTTAAGATTTTATGTATTTATTGGACAGAGAGATCACAAGTAGGCAGAGAGGCAGGCAGAGAGAGGAGGAAGCAGGCTCCCCGCTGAGCAGAGAGCCCAATGCAGGGCTCGATTCCAGCACCCTGGGATCATGACCTGAGCCGAAGGCAGAGGCTTAACCCACTGAGCCACCCAGGCGCCCCTCACCATGATCAAGTGAGATTTATCACTGAGATGCTAGGAGGGTCCAACATACATGAGCCAATCAATGTGACACCCCACAATAACAGAATGAATGAAAAGAATCGTATTATCATCTCAGTGGGCACTTTAGAAAAAGCACTCAAGAAATTTTAACATCCATTCATGATAAAAATTCTTAACAAATTAGGTACAGAAGGAATACACCTCAACATACAAAGACCATATATGGTAAGCCCACAGCTAACATCATCCCCAATGGTGAAAGACTGAAAAAGTCTTCCTCAAAGATCAGGAACAAGACAAAGACATCCCCTTTCTTGGAAGTCCCAGCTAGAGCAATCAAGCAAGAAAAAGAAATAAAAGCTACCTGAATTGAGAAGGAAGAAGTAAAATGGTCTCTATTTGCAGACAACATGATTTTACACATGGAAAATACTAAAGACTCAACCAAAAAACTGTTAAACATAATGAATGAATTCAATAAAGTTGCACACATGAAATTAACATACAACAATATGTAGTGTTTTTATAAACTAAAAATAAAATTTCTGAAAAAGAAATTAAGAAATTGATCTCATTTACAATAGCATTAAGAACAATAAAATACTTAGGAATAAGTTTAACAAGGTAAAAGATCTCTATCCTAAAAATTACATGAGATTGATGAAAAGAAAAGAAGAGGATATGAATAAATGGAAAGGCATCCTCTAGTAATGGCTTTGGAAGAATTAATATTGTAAAATGGTAATACTATCAAAAGCTATCTATAGATTCATTGTAATCCCTATCAAAATTTGAATGGCATTTTCTACAAAAGTAGGAAAAAATCTTCCTAAAATTTATATGAAGTCACAAAATCTCCCTAATGGCTGAAGAAATCCTGAGAAAGAAGAATAAAGCAGGAAGTGTCACACTCCCTGATTACAAGTTAATATAGTAAAGCTATAGTCATCAAAACATACTGGTACTGACATAAAAATGGGTAGATAAATGGAAAAGAACAGAGAGCCCAGAAATAACCCCAAGCATAGATGCCCTACTAATACTTGACATGGGGGCCAAGAATACCCAATGGAGAAAAGATAGTCTTCAATAGGGGCACCTGGGTGGCTCTGTGGGTTAAGCCTCTGCCTTCAGCTCAGGTCATAATCTCAGGGTCCTGGGATGGAGCCCCACATCAGGCTCTCTGCCTGCCTCTCTGCCTACTTGTGATCTCCCTCTCTCTCTCTCTGTCAAATAAATAAATAAAATCTTCAAAAAAAAAAAAAAAAAAAAAAGAAAAGAAAAGATAGGAGTGCCTGGGTGGCTCTGGGTGGCTCAGTGGGTTAAAGCCTCTGTCTTCAGCTTGGATGGTGATCCCAGGGTCCTGGGATTGAGCCCGAGTTGGGTCCTCTGCTTGGCAGGGAGCATGCTTCCCTTTCTCTATCTCTCTGCCTGCCTCTCTGCCTACTTGTGATCTCTCTCTGTCAAATAAATAAATAAAATCTTAAAAAAAAAAAAAGATAGTCTTCAATAAACAGTGTGGGATAATGGGATATTTACATTTAAAAGAATGAGACTGGACCCTTATCTTAACCACTCATTAAAAATTAATTAGAAATAGATGGAAAGACTTAGATGTATGACCTGATATCATGAAACTCCTAGAAAAATGTAAAAACAAAGCTCCTTGATATGGGTTTTGGCAATGATTTTTTGAATATGACACCTAAACCACAAGCAACAATAGCAAAAATAAACAAACTAAACAGCTTCCATAAAAACCAAAGAAACCACTAACAAAGTGAAAAGACAACCTACAGAATGAGAAAAAAATGTATGTAGAGTAGTATCTGATAAGGAGTTAATACTCAAAATACATAAAAGACTACTGTAACTCAATAGCAAAAAACAAAGCAGTATAGAGGATCCTCAAAACTTTTTTAAAAAACCGAATTACCATACGATCCAGCAACTCACTTCTGGGAATATATCCAAAGGAAATTAAAACACTAATTTGAAAAAGGTATCTGCATTGCCATGTTCATAGCAGCATTATTTATGATAGCCAAGATATGGAAATAACTTGTGTCCATCAATAAACGAATGGATAAAGATGTTGTGGATATGGAATATTATTTAGCCAAAAAAAACCAAGGAAATCTTACCATCTGCGATAACGGAGCAGAACTTGAAGGAACTATGCTAAGACAAATAAGGCAAAGTAAAGAGAAATACTGTGTGATTGCACTCATATTTGGAAAACTAAAAACAAACAAAAGACTCAGAGAAAAACAGAGGTGTTATCAGTAGGGAGAAGGGCATTGAAGGAAAGCGGTCAAAAGTTACAAACTTGGGACGACTGGCTGGCTCAGTTGGTTAAGCAGCTGCCTTCGGCTCAGGTCATGATCCCAGCGTCCTGGGATCGAGTCCCATATCGGGCTCCTTGCTCGGCAGGGAGCCTGCTTCTCCCTCTGCCTCTGTCTGCCATTCTGTCTGCCTGTGCTCGCTCTCTCTCCCTCTCTCTGACAAATAAATAAAATCTTAAAAAAAAAAAAGTTACAAACTTTAAATAAGTTCTAGGGAAGCAACATATCGCATAATGACTGTAGCTAACACTGCTGTATGATATACAGGAAAGCTCTTTGAAGAGAGTAAGTCCTAAGGGTGTTCACCACAAGGGGGGGAAAAATGCCTTTATTTCTTCTTTTCCTTTTCTTGCATCTACATGAGAAGATGGATCTTAGTGAAACCTATTATGGTAGTCATTTCACAATATAAATAAATCAAACAATCACAATATACATCCTAAACTTACACGGTGGTGTATATGTCAGTTAATTTTCAATGAATACATAAGTAAATAAATAAATATATAACACATCTAATAAGAGTTGTAAGTCAAGAAGACTTTACCACAATGTGTCATCAAATCTTCATGAAAATCTAAAAGCTGGTCACGGATTTCTTCAGGACATGGACATTCACTTTTGTCATCCTTAAAATTGAGAAGCATATTGATCTGAAAGTTTGGAAAAATGAGAAAGAGGTGAGCAAAAGAACGGTGAATTCAGGAATGACACAGAAAAAAAAATCATAAAAACCAAAGATGTTCAAATCTTTGAGTATAAAATTGCTGCCCAACAGATGAAAAACCATTATTACTCAATACAATGAATACCAAAAAAATAAATAATACTATTCAAAGCCTAGCTTACTGCAAACAAGTATCATAATTTGCTTCCTTTTTCTCAATCCCAGAGAATGTTAGACCCTTATGTACTTAGGGCCCTTAAATCAACTAAAATCTAAATATTATTTAAAAAAATATTTTTTATGCTTCTCTTAGATTTCCATTTTTGTCTTGCTAATTTCTAAACTTCCTGAAGTACTTTAAAGAATACTTTTTGAGAAGGATATAGAGTAAAGGTGAAGAAAAATCCAAGTAGAAAATAAAATGGATAGCTATGCTTTTACTAACATTAATGATTCAATTAAATAAACTTCAACAAACTATCCTCCATTTGTTTTAGTTTTACACATAAAAAAACTACATTTATGAATGAAGAAAAGAATGTTGCTGTTTTATAATTTCCCCTGACGAAACAATTATGTTTGCTTTTTAGAGTTTTTTAATGTGAACTTTTTGTTTAACTTTTATTTCAAGATAATACGCATATGCTATGGTGAGACATAGTCAAAGAGATACCATATACCCTTTACTCATTTTCCCCTGGGAATGGGTAACATCTTTACAAAACAGCCAGTACAATATCACAACCACAACACTGACACTGATAATCAAAATAGAGGACAATTTCATCACCTGAACAATCATTTCTCCTATCCCTTTATAATTACATTCACTACCCTCCCACATGCTCCTCAACCCTTATTCCTGTCAATCACTAATCTACTGTCCATTTCTGTACTATTGTCATTTCAAAAATGTTACATAAATAGAATCATACAGTAAATGCACACATACATTCCCACCTGATCCTTTTGGTGTCTGCAGGGTCTGTAGTAATACCTCATTTCATTCCTGATATTGGTAATTTGGGTCTTCTTTCTTTTTGTTAGCCTTTTCAGTGGTTCGTAGATTTGATATTTCTAAATAGCCAGTTTTGAGATTCATTATTTCTTTCAATGGTCCTGTTTTCAGTTTTATTGATTTCTGCTTTTATCTACAGAAGTGCCTTCCTTCTACTTGTTTTGAGTTTATTTTGCTCTTCTTTTTCTAAATGTTTGTGACAGAAGCTTAGATTATTGGTTTATTTTTCTCTCTGTAAGTATTTAGTGTCATAAATTATCCTCTCAGCACTGCTTTGGCTGTCCCCACAAATTTTCATATGTAAAATTTAATATAAAATTAAATTATATTTAACATTAAATATAATTTAATATAAATATTTAATATATTTTCATTTTCTTTCAGTTCAATATGTTTTTAAATTTCCCCTGAGACCTCTACCAAGAGTTATTTAAGATTGTGTTCTTTAGTTCTCTAGTAATGGGAGACTGCCTGTTACCTTTCTTTTATTGATTTCTAAGTTGAACTCCATTGTGGTCAGCAAAAAGATTCTGTATGAAAAAAATCCAATGCTTTTAAATGTGTTTAGGTTGTTTTATGGCCCAGGATAGAGTCCATCATTGAGAATGTTTCAAGGGAACTTGAAAAAAATATATATCCTTGGGTGGATGTTCTACAAATATCCAAAGATCCTGTTTGGTAGTGCGAGGGTTGTGTTTTCCTATATTCTTGCTGACTTCTGTCTAGCTTTTCTATCAATTATTGACAAAGGGGTGCTGAAGTCTCCCCGTATAATTGTGTATTTATCTATTTCTTCTTTCAGTCCTATCTGTGTGGACCTCACGTATTTTTCAGCTCTATTATTTAGTACATGTACATTTGTCTTCTTAGCAAGTTGCTCTTTTATTATTGTATAATGTCCCTGTCTGTCTCTGATAATTTCTTTGTTCTGATATACACCTATTTTTTCATAATATATCTTCTTCACATATTTTTTAAAAGATTTTATTTATTTGACAGACAGAGATCATAAGTAGGCAGAAAGGTAAGCGGGGGTGGGGGGGGAGCAGGCTCCCTGCTGAGCAGAGAGCCTGATGCGGGACTGGATCCCAGGACCCCGGGATCATGAACTGAGCTGAAGACAGAGGATTTAACCCACTCAGCCACCCAGATATCCCTTTTTTCACAGATTTGAAGGAATACATACACCCAGATGTTTATAGCAGCATTATCAACATTAGCCAACTATGGACAGAGCCCAAATGTCCACTGACTGATGAATGGATAAAGAAGATGTGGTATACACACACACACACACACACACAATGGACTGTCACTCAGCCATCAAAGAGAATAAAATATTGCCCTTTGCAATGACACGGATGGAGCTAGGATATATTATGCTAAGTGAAATAAGTCAGTACCATATGATCTCACTTATATGTGGAATTAAAAAAAGACAAATGAACATATGTGTAACTGTCCCTCAAAACAATGTACTGCTTAAAATATAACCCATGAGAAATTGCACTAGTCTAGCAAGCATGCTTAAAGGTTGTCTTAAGAAAAACATGCATTAGCAACAGGTCTCTGGGGGAGAGGATGATTTACGCTTGGAAGCCGAGCAGCCAGGAATGCCTGGCCCGCTCTGGGTGGAACGCCACCTGCTCCATTTTTTTCATCATCTGCCCTGCCTCAGAGACAGCCTGCCGTTAATCAAGATAATCCCTTTAAATGTGCTTGCTCCCCTATAAATTCTATACTGCATGACCAAACATATCCTACTTTCCTTGCTTATCTGTAAGATTTATAATCAATGTGTAAGTGATATTCCTTCTTGTTTACAAGGCATCTGGTTAATGCAGAGCCCTCTTCTACTCCTTTGTTGATTGTTATCCTGTATCTAATAATATGGGACTGAGCAGTTGTTCGGGGCAACAGTCTTCTCTACTGCTCCCTGTCTCTCGCACCTGACTTGTTTGCGCCTCATTCTTCTTTCGTGCACTGTGGGGAAGTGGCACATATGGGATGGGAGAAAAGAAAAAAAGGAGAGAGCGAAATAAGCCATAAGAGATTCTTAATGACAAAGAACAAACTTAGGGTTGGTGGAGGGAGGGAGGTGGGGATAGACTAGAGGGCACTTGTGATGAGCGCTAGGTATTACATGTAAGTGATGAATCACTGAATTCTACTCCAGAAACCAATTTTCCACTGTACGTTAACTACCTAAAATTTAAATTAAATTTATCTATCTATATCTGTGTAACCTTTTTCATCCTTTCACTTTTAACCTATCTACATCATTCTATTTGATATGAGTTTCTCCTAGAAACCTAAGACCATATGGTCAGGCCAAGTTTCAAAAGCCACTCTGCCAATCTCTGCCTTTTAATTAATATATTTAGATTATCTATATTCATGACTTTATGGATGTGCTATAACTTAAATCTGTAATTTTATGTGTTTTTTGTTTGTTCTGCTTTATTTTTCCCAACTTGCTATGGGTTCCTTAAACTATTTTTAGGATCTCATGTTGAGCTAACCCTGGCATTTTAAAATTAATTAATTTATTTATTTTTAGTATAGCTCTATCTATAGCTTTTTAAGTGGTTGCTCTGGATATTACATTATACATACATAATTCATTATAGACTACTGGCATCAATATATTATTGGTTTGAGTGAAGCACAGAAAATTTACCTCCCTTTAGACTGCTTATCCTCCTTTATTTAAAATATAAAATGTCTTGCAGTACCTGGGAGGCTCAGTCAGTTAAGCATCCAACTCTTGGTTTCAGCTTGGGTCACGGTCATGGGATCCAGTCCCACATCAGGCTCTAGGCTCAGCACAGAGTCAACTCGTCTCTCCCCCTTTGCCCTTCCCCCCAAGCTTGCTCTAGGCTCATCCACACGTGGTCTCTTCCCAAAATAAACAGATGAATAAAATCTTCCTTAAAAATTAAAAAATAAAAACTACATATGTCTTAAGTATTCCCTATAAATACATCTAGAACACATTAGACAGCTTTATCATTTTTGCTTCAACCAACAAATATAACCTAGAAAACTCAAAACGAAAAGGAAAATGCATTGTGGTTCTGCATGCTTTAACACCTTCCATAGTTCTTTCTCCATTCCAGATTTTCACAATTTTCTTCTACAGTCATTTTTCTCTTTATTTCAAGGACTTTGTTTACAGTTCTTTCAGGGTCCGTCTGCTGTAGTCCAGTTCTCAGTGTGTTCCTTCATTGGAGACTGTCTTGATCTCCCCTGCATTCCTGAAGGATGTTTTTACTACCTATAGAATTCTGGGTTTTCAGTCTTTTTCCAGTTGAAAACTGGTGTGCCTCTTCTGTCTCTGTCTGGCCTCCATTGGCCAGTCTGAAATCGCAGTCACTCACATTGCTTTTCCTCCTCTGCGTGTCATTTCTTTCTCACTGCTTTCAAGATTTTCTTCTGAGTCCTTAGTTTTCAGAGGTTTGACAGTGATAATCTTGGTTTAGATTTCTTTGGGTACCTAGTTTATTCGGCTTCTTGAGTCTCTTTCTTTGTATCTTTTGCCAAACTTGAAATGTTTCAACCATTATTTATTTAATTTTTTTTCCAGTTCCCCTTCTTTTTCCCATCTCTGGGACTCTAATGTCACAAATGTTGGATCTTTTGTTATATTTGCAGGGTCCTATTTTTTCTTCTGTTTTTCCGAATGGGTAATTCTTTTTTTTTTTTTTAATTTTTAAAGATTATTTATTTAAAGTTATTTATTTTATTTTTAAAAGTTATTTAAATCTGATTATTTTTTAAATAATAAGATTTATTATTTAAAGATTATTTTATTTATTTAAGAGAGAGAGCATGTGCACATGCACAGGAGCAGGGACAAGGGAGAGGGAAAGAATCTCCAGCAGATTCCCAGCTGATCACGGAGCCTGATGTGGCACTCGATCTCATGACCCTGAAATCATGACCTGAGCTGAAATCAAAAGTCTGACACTTAACTGACTGAACCACCCAGACGTCCCTGGACTGGGTAATTTTTTTTAAAATTAGCATATAATGTATTATTTGCCCAGGGGTACAGGTCTGTAAATCATCAGGCTTACACATTTCACAGCACTTACCATAGCACATGCTCTCCCCAGTGTCCATAACCCAACCACCCTCTCCCTCCCCCCCCTCCAGAAACCCTCAGTTTGTTTCGTGAGATTAAGAGTCTCTAATGGTTTGTCTCCCTCAAAATCCCATCCTGTTTCACTTTTTCCTTCGCTTCCCCCCATGATCCCCCACCCTGTCTCTCAGACTCCTCACACCAGAGAGATCATATGGTAATTTGGCCTGGGTAATTCTTGCTGTTCTCTCTTCAGTTCAGTGATTCTTTTCTCTTTCTCCTTCCTTCTACTATGAAGTCCATCCACTTAAGGTTTCTTTATTCGGGTGATTTTTTAGTTCTGAAACTTCCATTTGGTTCTTATTTCTATATTTCTTTGTGATGAGTTCCCCTCCTGCCCCATTTTGAAGCAGTTTTATGACAAATGCTTTAAAAGCCTTGTCAGACAAATTTAACATCTTCTTCACCTCAGAGTTGGTACCTCTTAAATATCTTTAAGTTTTTCCTGCTTCTTAGTGTGATGAGTGATTTTTTTTTTTAAATTGAAACCTTGACATTTTGGTCTTATGAGACTTCTGGATCTTATTTAAATATCTGGTTTCTTTTGACACTACCTAGCAGGAGATGAGTTTGAGCTGCCTTGTTACTTGCTACTGCCTGGTAGGAATGGAAGCCCATCTCTTCACTCAGCTTCCATGAACAATGAAAGAGGAGAACACATTGTTCTCACTGGGCAAGGGGAAATCCAATTCCCCACTAGACCTATACTCAACTCATTCAACCCTGGCTGGAAAGGGCAAAAGTGCCATGCACTTACTCCTCCCTCTCTGGCCTCTACTGACACTCTGGAAGAAGCAGGCCACATTACCAGTCATCAGAGATGAAGTCCCAGCTCCCCACAATTTTGCCTGGAGCACCTCACTACAGCCTGGTGAGGGTGGAGGTCTGGGCTCCTCACTTAGTGTCTGTTGGTTGGGGTGGTAAGGCACAGTTCCGTCTTGTGTTCGACTGGAGTAGTACTGTTAGTACCTACAAGTTTTTGGTTTTGCTAGAAAGACAATTTTCATGGTCCTCTGGCTAGACATAGAAGCCCTTGGTTGGGCTTTTCTTGTTGATGCCCATTGGATTTCTGCACTGTGGGCTCCTTTAGCCCCAAGTCTGAGATAGATGAGGCAAAAAGAAAACCCAGAGGACTTATCACAGGTCCTCAGGTCCCATTTCCATAGCCAGTCTCCTTGTTTCTACCTTTTAGAGTCTTCCTATCTAATCTTTTATGTAATTTCCAGGATTACAGTTATACTTAGAAGGAAGAATCGAGAAGGTTCATGTACTTCATTTTTGCAGAAGCAGGAGCCTCTTGACTTCAGTTTACCAAATGGATTTAATTTGGGAAGGCTTGGACTTGTTTTCTGCTCCATACATGCTCTTCCTGGCAATGAACAAAATTCCATGACCCCTCCCTCAAAGAAACTACATTCTGGTGAGAAGACAACTTCTGCTATTAGTCCCTAAACATTTTCACTTTGAAGTATCTTGAGAGGGAAATGCTAAGGGCAAGAGACTGAAGATGAGATCTGGTGGTTATACCTTTTCACCACCATCTTGGAAATCTCCCGCACCAGGCATCCCATTTTGAAGTAGATTCCAGACTAGCTCATTGTCTGGATCAGGCACGTACCCTTGGTTCAACTGTACTGCTGTACCACTGTACTCCCTCTCACCAAGGGAGAGAGGTGGGTTTGGAGTGAGCAACCAGAAGAACCATGAACAGGTGATCCATCTTCCAGCAAGCCTTGGGGCATCGACATTTGGTCTTACAGGAGGGACCAAACAGAAGGTATCTGACATCAATTCTTAGAATGGAGGGGCTCCTTTTCACTGGGGTGGTGCCTTGTCAGCCAACGAAGATCTTGGACAAGACTGAAGTGCCAGATTCTGAAGTTCTGCAAAGAGAACATCAGTCTTGTCCAAGAATCTAGAATACACATGATAACTTTCAGTAAGTCTCTTGTTTGTTTAAACTAACTGGGTAATTTTTTTTGGTGAAACTAAGAATTACTGACTAAATCAATGTGGCTTAAAGAGAACAGGAAGGGAAAAAAAACAACAACACACATAACTTATGATATAATTTTGCAATTACTATATCCTGGATGATGTAAAACCCAAAGAAAAAAGGAAGGATTTCCATTGTACTCTCGTACCTGCTCTTGAGGGGGCGATCTAAATTCCTTCGTTTTCCGGGCGGTGAGGGCAGCAGACATGTTTAAGGCTTGCATTACTTCGTTGTATCGAAAACGCTGGTTGTCTTGGAGCTTTGCTACAAAGTCATCGGAAAAGGCCACAATGGCTTCTATCCGGTGCCGGACTTGGCAGTCACAGAGGTACTGAAGCAGCAGGCACATCTAAAAAGATGATGACAAAGGAGATGAGATTTAATTTCTGGATCTTTACGTGGTGAATGCGTATCAGATCAAAATCTGTGGCAGACATGCTTACTGGCCAACTCTTCTCTATGAACAGAATTCTGATTTTGTGCAGGCTGTGGTTGGTCCCAGGGGATAAGAAGTAATTTTTCTAGCAAAAAGGGTAAATACACATTCTTCTGGTGGACATTTACCATCCTGGCCTCCTCTCAGCCACAGGTACTATGGCGAATAAGATATATAAGGAGAAGTTAGCCAGGGGGTCCTGTGGGAAAGATTTCTCATCAAAAATAAAAGACTAGAACACCCCCCCCCCAAAATGGGTACAACTGGGTAATGAGTGACATGATCACTTCACTTTAGGATGAAAACCACACACCGAGGAACACAGGAAAATATTAACGGCCAGGTTCCTGAGGACATTATTGGGCCACTATATGAATTTTAGAACTGTGTACCTCCAGACTTCTCATGTAAATTAATTAAGTGGTTCCATCGCTTACTCATGAAACAGTTAGTTGGGTATTCTTCTACCTGAATCCAAAAGGATTTTTAACCAACAATATATGTTGGTAGAAACATGCCTATGAGAGAATGTTCTGCCCATACTTAGGAAAACATTTAAATCATATAATACCAACAACCAATATTATAAAATACCGTACAAGGAAGGCGGTAAAGAAAACTTCACAACCACAACAGGTGCATTCCTGTCAATGCCAGCTCTGAGGTAGCCCTATCATCTACCCTCCTTCCCCATGCCCTTCATCCCACCCTAGAATGTGGTGAAGGGCATGGACCTTCATGGACATGGGCATGGACCTTGTGTCTGGACCAACATGACAGCTTCTTAACTAAGTGGACTTTAGATGACCCTCCCTTTCTCTCCTTATCGATTTTCATCACAGATTTTTTAAAATTTCTTTTCAGTGTAACAGTATTCATTGTTTTTGCACCACACCCAGTGCTCCATGCAATCCGTGCCCTCTATAATACCCACCACCTGGTTCCCTCAGCCTCCCACCCCCCGCCCCTTCAAAACCCTCAGATTGTTTTTCAGAGTCCATAGTCTCTCATGGTTCACATCCCCTTCCAATTTCCCTCAAGTCCCTTCTCCTCTCCATCTCCCCTTGTCCTCCATGCTATTTGTTAACCCTCTTACACTGTTGGTGGGAATGCAAGTTGGTGCAGCCACCTTGGAAAACAGTGTGGAGATTCCTCAAGAAATTAAAAATAGAGCTTCCCTATAACCCTACAATTGCACTCCTGTGTATTTATCCCAAAGATACATATGTAGTGAAAGATGGGTCATCTGTACCCCAATGTTTATAGCAGCAATGGCCACAGTCGCCAAACTATCGAAAGAACCAAGATGCCCTTCAATGGACAAATGGATAAGGAAGATGTGGTCCATATATTCTATGGAGTATTATGCCTCCATCAGAAAGGATGAATACCCAACTTTTGTAGCATCACAGATTTTTCTAGAATAAAAACTTCCTGTTAAAATTCTTCAGTGATTAAAAAAAAAATTCTTCAGTGTTTTTATCTGAACTTAGGATAAAATTTAAAGTCTATTATATGGCTGGTTTTATCAAATGCCTAGATTCTACATGAACTGCTCTCTGCCTACTTGACCCATTCCCCTTAGCTCATTAAGCTAACTGGTCTTTTTCTATCTCAGAATCTTTGTTGAGCTACATGCTCTGGCTGAAAATCTCCTAGAACAATCTTCCTGCTCCTACTGGATCCAGGCTCATCCACCTGACCTCAGCTTAAAAGCCACCATCTCAGAGAGGACTCCCCCATCTTTCTTGCAGTAATCCAGTGGATATTTCATTTTTTTTTCCTAGTCATCCATTCTTTTCCTTCAGATCACTTAATGCAATTAGCAATAAACTATTTTAGCATGGAGAGATAAACAAGTCCTTATTTCCCTTAGGGACTGTGAACATCTGGAAGGTAGAGTCCACATCTGCTTCCTCCAACCAGAACCAAATGTCTGGCTCAGAAGAAGATTTCAATCAATGTCGACTAAGGAGGGAAGAGCAAGGGAGCATGTCAATGATGCAAACCATCAAATGGACTCTGGTGAACTAAAGAGATGTTAAGAAACGATCCTTAGACATCTTCTTGATAAGCACAAGAAATAGGTGATGTCTTTAATTTCTTAAAGCAAACCCTTGCTGTGTGAGAATGGGCACACCTACTGGCAAACAAATATTCGAGGGTTGGTGTGAGTGGAGGCGAGGTTAGAAAGGGGGTGAGGTGCCTTCAATTTCAGGCATTCCAGCAATGAGTGAAGAGGGAGGAGAAAAAGGGCTAGCAGGTGGATACCTAGGCCTACACACACAGACGCAAATTACTAAAGGTATTGCTGATGAATTACTGTCAGTTGACTCCCTTGGAAAAATCACAAATTCCATTCTAAATGCAACACAATTATATGGACACATCCCTAAGCACAATAGGAAGTTGGGTAATTTTATGAAAAGCTATCATTATATAGGAACACCAAAGTACACACACAAGCCCTGAGAGAAAAGGAGACAAAGGTAAATATCAATACCTTCAAAGTTAATCACTCTGAAATTGACTGAAATCATTTTTTCTGATTACCTGCAATTTAACTGGCTCAGGCAGTTTCATTTGGAGCAGGCCTTCCTTGGGCCTCTTACCCCCTTTGGCTTCATCTTCACCAGCTCCGTCTGGCTTGGAGTCTTCTAGGCTGGGCTCTTTCTCCAGCGTGTCCGTCTCCTCTTCCGGAGTGGTGGCTTCCTTGAACACACTGGGCTCTATCAACCGCAAGATGTGTTTCAAGTCCTCATTGTGGAAGATCCCCATGATTAGCAGAGTGTAGAAAAGCTTGATGAGAGGTACAAAGAGGAACTCAGTTGTCCCCCCAACGGGGTCCCGGGCATGAAGGCTGCCCTCCTTAACAGCTTCTGTCAACATCTGAATGGTTTTGGCCTTGAGGATGTCTAGCGGGAACTCTGGACTGTACTGGTAACATTCATTATTAATGCTTACAAAACTGGGGGAGGAAAACTGTATCCGTGGCCTGAGGGAGGTGCTAAGGCCAATCCCCGGGAGGCCATGTTTTTTGTTCTCGTCAGGGAAAAGGGTGATGCTCTTGGTCTCCTCCGTCATGGGCACGATGAACTCACTGTTCATCATGAGCCTGGCCGTGGCGTAGGAGCTCAGGTGGATGTCAATCAGCAGGTCGTAGTACCCAGCGCGCAGCAAGCCGGGCATGTACTTGTTCTCGATGGCGTAGAGAAGCTGAGGCTCATCGACATGGCTGCACAAGGCGTGCGCCACCCGGTGGTTCCCAAGAGCGCAGACAGCGGAGTAAAGTCGGAGAGTGTGATAGTGGAATTTCAGCAGCTCCTCCTGCTCCGTCAGCTCCAGTATGTCCACAGACCTGTGGAAGAGGGGGCGCAGTAGCGAGGTGAAGCATGGGACACTTTTCAAAATTCTGAATCGCAGGAGAAATCTGCGTATGTCGTAAATTTCAAAAAAGTTATGGAAACACTTAAAAAAAATACTTTTCTATGACAGGTTTCATGATAGCGTAGTGGTTTGTTTTTGGAGCTTTTCTATCTTCCATCGCCCCAAGGTTTGGGGCACCGCTTTTCGATACGGTCTCCACCTGGATGTGGTGGGCTCCCTTTCTTTCAAAATATAAGTACTCCTTGGAAAATCTGGAACGTCCCTCTCCAACTTGGCTAAACTGGCTCAAGAAACGAGGAAACTCTGCCTTGGGCTACGTTGACCTTGTCTCTGATCCATGATCAGCTACTACCCTGACAGTCAGAAGAAAGGGAATGGAGGGCTAATTCCTCTGACATGAGTTACCATCTCATACATCCCACACAGCCCCTACATGTCCACCAACACAGCCCTGGTTTCCACCAGATTTGTGCAGCTCAGGAAAACAAACACTATCTGTGACCTTGCACTTGGGAAAGTTTCTCCTGGGAATCTGGTTACACTGAGCTCTTAATTCAGGTCATTTTGCTTTTTATCATGCCCTTCTAACACATAAAACCTTAAAAGTGTGGCCAGAATATGCCTAAAATAAAGCCATTCCTTTCAAAATAGAGTCAATTTTTTAAAGCACATAATTCTTTTGTGCAAATTTGTGCAAAATTTTCTAAACTATTTATTAGTATATTATTAAGATGGCTTATAGGTGACACTGGAGAATTAAAAGGAGAAACCTGATAAATTCACAATAAGGGGAGTGACTCATTCATCTAGGAAGACATCCTGGTGAGACTCTAATATTAACTCATCAGAACATGGGTTATTATATGACTTGTGTATTAATACTTATCATGCACTTAGCCCAGTACACAATAGGTGCTGGGTAATTCTTTGTGATTATTTGTTGTTAAGCTCTGTCACTGTCCTTAGGACTCTATCATTCTGCCCATGCCCAACTGTATCTAGGCTGCCTGGCTCAAAGGTATTCCACTGAAAGCCTGATGGTGCCAAATTGTTCAAGATTGCACCTCTGAAATCTCAGAACCAGAAGCTTTATGCATTAGAAACCCAAAGCAAAATATTCCCCACGCCATGTACCACCTGGGCCTCTAGGAAACCACACAACCATGGGGCTCAGCTGCTAGCAGCCAATTCTTGAGAAGGTATAACTGAGTAGGCATTCTCCCTCCCAGTATAGTGGACAATGATCCCCAGGTCTTAGCTAAGCCTCCCAGTCTCTCAAGAAGACTGAAGTCTGGCCAATCGTCAGATATATATATGAACCCGTTCATTGTAGCAACACAGAACATCCTCATTCTAGGTTCTTACTGAGGAATACAACTTTCTCTACTGTCTAATCACTCTTAAAGTGTCAGTATCTAGAAACATCTAAGGACTCTACAATTTTACATTTTCACCACCTTCCCATATACCTGCCATTATTCACTTTATGGTACCCTGTCTCTTCCTTTAAAGAACCTCTCCTCCCTACCAGACCATGATATCTTTTAAGGTAAGAATCATGACTATTTTGTACACTATTTACTATCCAGTGCCAGGGATACAGTGGGAACTAAGACATATTCATGGAATGAATGAAATAGGGAAGTCTGAAGGATGTAGCGTCTACATCTTCCAACTTTACACGTAGGTGAAGGCAAACCAAAGCACAGATGTCAATCATTTTAATCTGTCTTCCCCCACCAACTGCTCATAGCAATATTCATACGTTAATGAGCTATGGCTTTAACTGCATGAGAAGAAAAGAAATAACTCATTGTTTTATCTGTTATAAGGACAATACTAAATATAAAATAAAACACTCGCTTAGGGGTGCCTGGGTGGCTCAGTGGGTTAAGCCTCTACCTTCAGCTCAGGTCATGATCTCAGGGTCCTGGGATCGAGCCCCGCATCGGGCTTTCGGCTCAGCGGGGAGTCTGCTTCCCACTCTCTCTCTGCCTGCCTCTCTGCCTACTTGTGATCTCTCTGTCAAATAAATAAATAAAATCTTAAAAAAAAAAACATTAAAAAAAAAAACCCCACTCCTTCAGCCCCTGATACAGATTATACTGTCCTTTCTAAACACTCTCCCTCTTCCTTCTTCCCTGTAGGTGGGGTAATCTTCTCCGCCCTCTTTACTTTGGGCTTGACTATGACTGGCTTGGATCAATAAAACAGGAGTGAACAAGCAAAAAGAAGTTCTCAGAGACCTCAAGTGTCCTTTAACCCTCCTGTATACCTTAGCCACGGAAACCCTGTGTCTCGGGCTGGAGCTGCTCCAACAGCTTGGGCCTGGGATAAGAAGGCCAGCGGACCACACACATCCCCCATCCCAGCCCGGAGCAGACCTCGTGCAACCACCGAGTCTTAAGTTCAATTGCAGTTCCACTTGTCGGAATACTTACCTGCTCTGGGTGCAGAGAAAGCAAGAGGAAAGGAGCAATATCTCAGAGCTCCTCCAAGGGCAGTACAATAGTTTTGTTTCAGTAATGAACTGGTTGAGAAAGAGATTTCAGCGTGGAATATGTGAAATAATATCTCCATCACCCCCAAGAAACTGGGTATTTCTAAGCTTCCTTTTGCTCCCCCAGCAACACCCCCCAATTTCGAAGGGTCCCAATCAGATGGTAAAGGGCACGTGGGGCTGACCTGTTCTCCTCCGGGATATGAAGAGACATGAACTGCAGAGGATCCAAACACTGCACCAGCCAGCCTTGGCGCTCACTGATTCGAGAGACATCTACCTTCAAGAACTGGTTGGGCATCCTGCTCCACAGGACGTGGGACAGAAACTGCACGTGGAGACGCGGCGGACACTGCGGCACGGGGTTTTTGTGCTCGCTCTTGAATAATCCCGCCGACAGAGGCATCACATTCTAGGGAACGGGGTTGGGGACGGGGAGTAGAAAAAGAATTAATTTGTAACAGTCTATGGGGTTAACGATAATGACCACGGTCCTGTGCAGGAAAGAGGTAGTGGAAGTAAGATACTCTCCGCGTCCAGCAAAGTCAATACAAGAAATAAGAGATCTTGGATTGAATCGCTCCTGCTAAGACAAGAGGAGAGAATATTATGAAAGAATGTATCTCCAGCTGGTCTGGGGGGATGGCTGGGTGGCTCAGCCAACCCTTCCACTCGGGTCATGATCTCAGGGTCCTGGGATCAAGTCCCACATTAGGCTCCCTGCTCGGTGGGGAGCCTGCTTCTCTCTCTGCCTGCTGCTCCCCCTGCTTGTGCTTTCTCTCTGTCTCTCTTTCTCTAATAAAATCTTTAAAAAAACAAAAACCAAAACTGGTTTGGGGATATTGCTTTCATTATACTCTCTGGCTCACTGCAAACACAATGGCAACCAAGTATAACCAAAGAACCTTCATATTTCTCTGCTGAGCAGGGCCCTGGGTGAAATCCCACATGCCTTCAGGCTGCTTTTGGCGCCCAACTCTGTAATGAGTTGCATCCACTTGGCTCTCTCTCCTCGCCTGTCCCCTGTCACCTACCTCCTCCTTCAACCTCTCACCCACCCCCTGTGGGGTTTATCAGGCTTTAGTAGCTGGTGGTACTCCAGAGACAGCTCAACAGATAAATGGGACCATCACACAAGGAAACAGAATTCATCAGACATTAATACAATTTATTTGTCATTCACCTTCCTCTACCTTCAATATGTATCATCTTCAGCCTTCCAAACTTCTTCCGTCTGGTCTCAGGGAAAGAGGTCTCTACTGGACCACAACTTATTGCCATACTGATGACCTTGATACTACCCCCACCTATCTCTTAAGGGCCATATAAAAACAATGACCTCACCTTTCCCATTACCTTCAGTGTCTCCCTCACCCGTAAAGCCTTGTCTACTGCATACTTATAGACAGTCTCATCCTCAAGCTACTTCCCTATTCTCCTCTTTTAATGGGGAGGTGGGGGAAAGACTCCGAACGGCTTTAGGCACCAAATGAACAGAACACACAAAATCTCTCCTCTCATCCAGCTTCTATTTTTTAAATTGAAGATAAAAAATAAAGTCAAAAGAAAAAAAAATAAACAAAGTCAGAAAGCAGACTCAACAGTAGACTCAGGATGAAGGAAGCAGAAGGCAGGGTGGGAAGAATAAACAGGTAATCAGAAAAGGGGTCGCTGAGAAGGTGATCAAGAAAGATCCGAAGAAGAAGAAGCAGGTGGACGTGCAGGGGAGGAAATTTCCATGCAGAAGGGATGGTCAATGCAAAGGATCCAAGGAGGAAGTCTGCCTGGCGAGTCTCAGGAAGACTGGAGGCCAGGGTGGCTGGAGTAGAATGAAGGGGATGAGAGGAGGTCAGGGAGGTCACAAGAGAGCAGACTGTTTAGACCTGAGAACCATCATGAGACCTAGGATTTTTGTGCTCAGGGAAAGAGGGTTTGTGAGCAGTGGAATGACACAATCTGATTTCTCTTTGAGTACAGTGACAGTAACTCAGATTGTTGAGTGATGAACAGAGGGGCAAGGCGGAATTCAGGAGTCCCCATCAAGAGGCCACCGGAGGAACCTGATGGGGAATTACGGTGATGGAGATCGATGTGGTCATCAGAAGGGGCGACGGTGACAGGTTGCAGGCCGGGGATTCACTGGTGGATGGAACTGGGATGCGGAATGTCAAGGAGAGAAGTCAAGGATGACCCCGGGGTTGTGGGCCTGCGCAAGTGACTCTGCTATTCACTGACATGAAGAAGACTGTAGATCAGACAGGTTAGGGGGAGGAGATACCATGGTCCGCATTTCCATTTTGGACATATTTAATCTGAGATGTCTGTAAACACCCAGATGGAAATGTCAAACAGACTAACACTGAATCAGAGTTCTAGGAAAGGACCACTTTTCTGGTTAAATTATATATATATATGTTTTATATATACAGAGAGAAAAATATATAAAATTTATATATACATATATACATAAGTAGGTATAAATACATATATACACATATACAATATACATTGTGTGTGTATATATATGTGTGTATGTGTGTGAAAAATATACATGTATATATGTATATACATTTAGATATTTGCTGTCTTTCTCTCATTTTCAATCCTGAATTTGCTATAATATAGCTTGATCCATCATTTTGCTGAAATTCTTCTGGCAAGGTCAGAGAAGCCTTCCTAATGAGTAACAGTCATGGATTCCTTTAGTCCGTATTATATTTGCCTTCCTGTGGCTGCTAAGAATCTCATTTCACAAAGGCAGAAACGGAGCTCACACAGCTGAAGGAACATGTCCAAGGTCACCGAGGCAGCCCTGAAAAACCATCTACTGTATCCATCCTGATGTGTGCCTGGCATCTCAAATGTACAATTGCAAAATTCAATTCAGTTCCTTCTCCTGCATTTCAACAAGCTCTTCTGCTTGATGTATTAACTTTCCTTAGTTATCCAAACTAAAAAAATTAAAGAATTAATTTAATCCCTGATTCTTCACTTTCTTGAGTACCTGAATCCCATTCAGCAACAAATCCTATCGATCCAATTGTCACATTTTATCCATTTCTCCTCTACAGCATCTTCTCATTTATCATTCTCTCTCCATTATAACTTCCACGACTCTCGTCACCTTGTCATGTGCAGACAGTATCAGATCGGCAGCACCTCCTTATTTCTGCCTGTTCTCACTCTCGAGACAGCAGACCCCTCTCCAAATTTCCACCACCGTGTGACTGTCAATGTATTTTTCCAAAACAGGTTTAATTATACTCAGGCTCCTGCTTCACATTTCCAATGGATCAACACTGTCTACATAACAGGTGCCAATTTCTTAGCATGGCATTCAAGGCCTTTCCAGCTTGCTGGGACTCAGTCTCCCTTCTATCCACATTGATCTCCAGCCACATCCTGGAAGGCACCCTTGGTGAGAGAGAGTCCCAATGAATTCTTTAACCTCCAGCTCTCTGACTCACATAATTTTGCTTTCTTGGGCTCTCTGTCCAGAACGGCCTCTCCTATTAGATGTATTCTGAGAGCTCTTATCCCACAGTTAAGAATCGACCTGCATGTCCTCTCTTCTTTTAGTTTTACTTGATCTACCCCCTCCAACCTCCAACTTCTCTGCTCTTCCCTGTGTTCCCACAGTTCTCTATACCTGCCCTGTTCTAGCACTTACCATTAAGTAGGAGTTTCAGGTCTTTAAGCCCACTTAAAGTGAACTACTAGTTCACTTCTGAATTCAATGATTATCAAATGGTATGTTATTGGGCATTTTTATTCCATATAAGCTTAATTTTATTGTATCTAATACTTTCGTGATCACAGAGAAACCCATTTTTGTTTTTAACCATTTCAATGAATTAATAAATACTTTAAATTGTTGCTAAAACCCTTTCTAAATAATTTCATTGCCCCAGTGACCTGAAGGATATTACAAAACTTTCAAACATGGCTTACCTTTCTTTTAAAGGATCATTTACGTAACTAATATGAGTACTAAAAAAAAAAAAAAAAATTGAATTCATTTAAGAAATAACCGCTATTCCCTAATAAAAAGACCCCAAATATAATATCAGCAATGAGTCTTTCTTACCTTTATTCTTCCCAACTCAAACTGGAAAACATTGGGACTTGTTGCTTGTGCAAACACTGCAGGAAATAATTTTGTACTTGGCTCCACCTTAAATAAACAAATGAATTTGGTAAGATTAGTTAATGAAGGAATGCTAAGAAAAAATATTTTCTTTATAATGACTAGAAGGGGACTGGACATCTGCATTCTCTCAGACAGATACCCTCTTTCAATAATGATTTTGGACTATTTAATGGTGTTATCATATGAACATTTTTGGAGGAATATACTGTTTCCTCTGAAAGGCACTGTTATTATTCAAACAGAGGAAGAAGGGTAGAATTAAACTCATTTCTATTTTCATTTTCTTCTAATTTCTTTTCTTTCCTAAGATTTAATTTATTTACTTGAGAGACAGAAAAAGAGGGATCCCATGTAAGGGGGAGGGGCAGAGGGAGAGGGAGAAAGAAACCCTGCTGAGCCCAGAGCCTGAGCCAGGGCTCGACCCCACAAACCTGAGCTCATGACCTAAGCTGAAATCAAGAGTTGAGATTAATCAACTGAGCCGCCCAGGGACACCACTGTTTCCTTCTAATTTCTAATGTACTTTTTGATCTAAAATGTGTTTTTCGGGGCACGTGGGTGGCTCAGTGGGTTGAGCCGCTGCCTTCAGCTCAGGTCATGATCTCAGGGTCCTGGGATCGAGTCCCCGCGTTGGGCTCTCTGCTCGGCGGGGAGCCTGCTTCCCTCTCTCTCTCTCTCTGCCTGCCTCTCTGTCTACTTGTGATTTCTCTCTGTCAAATAAATAAATAAAATCTTTAAAAAAAATAAACAATAAAATGTGCTTTCTTCTCATGGGAAGAAAGGCTTTCTTTCTGGAAGCACACCACCATCTCTGCCCACAGACCTGGTAGTACGTGCCCAGCTCCTTGCCGTTGGCAGTGAACGTGAGCAGCCCGCTGGCAGCGTCCACGACACACCCAATCTCCAGGCCATTGTTGTTGCGCCCTTGCCCGGGGCTCATGCTCTCGCCCGCACACACCATATAGCAGTTACTGCGTTTGATGCTGAATTTCAAAAAGAAACCACATTTTCATCTTCGTACAACCACAGACATAACAGAAAGCGTGTATATCTTGCAAACTAAACCTAAATTATGCTGCGCAAGCAACAAGCTCATGCTGTAATGGGAGAGGTGCACAATGGGCCCGATTCTGTGATTCTGAGCAAAATCCCATTGACTTCGTGGACATTCTGAATCAGGTCTTACACGTCTCTGAATTTCACACCTAATGGAGACAGGTCAACAAGTTGGAACCAAGTAAAAACTGACCTGCACCTTCCCTCCAAAAACTCAAACCAAACTGGACCTTTTTCTGAGGTTCAAAAAAGTTTAACTATTTAATAATCATCCAAATTTGCAATTTTCATTCTCAAAGGGTTCTTTTTTTTTTTTTTTAACCACTTGTTTGGGGTTGAGAAGCATTCATTTCCAAACACTATCAAAGTCCTTAGGCAAACTCTACGTGAGCCATCAATGATTCAGTATATTTAAAATTTGACTAAAATGATGCCCCTTTGTGGACAATTCCCGGTGATCTGTTATGAGAGAAAAAATTAGCTAGAATATGCATAAAATCAGCAATATTAACAACAAACCCTTGTTTCACCTTCACGAAACCTTTACAAGAGATGGTAATAAACCTAAGTGATTTCAGCTTTGCCTCCTTCCTTTTCTCTGCCACAGCAGAGTGGTGAGCTCATGAAACTCGTAAAAAAAAGTCAAAGGCAGGCAAGTAGGAGGAAAAGAAAAAGAAGGCTCAGATAAAGTCAGTTTTGGAATAATCAAGTTGGCTCTGTTTCTTTGCACTATTTACGTAAGTAAGATCCAACAACCCTTCCCTACCCTCTATTTCTAAGGCTAAAACCAGCTCTAAGGTATCCCATTCCTCTGTTGGGTTATTTCCTTATACTGTTGCCATCTCTGAAAACCCAATGTGTCCTGCAAGAATATTCCTGGAGACAGGTGGTTTGGGACCCCCATACTGATGTAAAGCACTCTTGACTGGAGATTTTGGCTCGGCCCACTGTCTCAAGGGCTCCAGTGTAACGACCTGAAGGCAGGAGAGTGAGCTTCCAGTCACCACAAACGATGGTATAGAAGAGAAGCAAGGTATGGAGGCCTTTCTCTATGAGACCTGTCACAGCAGATCAGAGAGGATGCATGGGCACAAAAGGTAGAAGCAAATGGTCAGATCTTCTCTTGTCTTATTCCACAAGGAAGATAGCCTTCTTCACTTTTTTGAAGGTTTGGTTTGAGTTTGGTTTTGTCTTACAAATGAAAAAGGATGGCACAGAAAGTGTAAGTGACTTACCCAAAGCCACACAGCGAGTCAATGGCAAAGCTGAGGAAAGAACCCACTAGTCCTCAGTCTGAGTTCAAACGTGTCCACCTGGTCTCAACTACTAGCCCATATTCTCTTCACGTTTATCTCCCCACCACATCAACAGTTCCCCAGACACATTGCAGACCACAGAGGTCTCACATTCACCCGTCCCTAATCGCTAAAACAAAGGCTAAGTACAGGTAACCCAAACTGTTAGTCACATCCAGTGTCACCTGAAGGAATATATGAGTACTACCTGAAAAGGATGCACTGCTCTTACTTTATAATGTTTTTCACTTTTAATATATTCAGATTCCTTACTGGTTTGTAGGAGTAACAAAAAGGACACTGACATTAATGGTTTGATGATATTGCTTCTATAAATACAGTATTATTCTGGACATGAAATCCAAGGGGGGAAAAACAAAGACCTAGGTTGATCAACATTTTCATCAGATATCATTCATGTAAGAAGAAAATTGAGAAAAACCGACCTCTCATGCACTTTTCCCTTCTCGTCTCCTAGAGTAACGGTTACTGTACGAACTCTGTCCAAGTCAAAGCCTGTATCATATTGATGAAAATCTGATGTAATCCAGCCTACCCAGACGTTAGCAGGTTCTTGGCCAGGAAAGATTCTCACTGAGTAATAGTACTGGAAAGACAATAAAAACAAGTGTTGGCAAAGTAAGAAGAAACAAAACCTTGATATGCAGTGTCTTTAAACTGCCCTAAGGCTGTTATTTCTTTGTTTAAAATCATTTGGCCTAATTCAAATGTTACAGGTACAAAGAACTAACATTGTGAAATAGGTCTTAAATTAGAGCAAAGGGAAATTAAATAAGAAATAATGGGAAAAAGAGAAAAGAATTTGTCAGAGCAAACATTCCAAGTGATTTCAGGCTCTTTATACTACTTATGAGTATAAAAGTTCTATACTTTCATAAAGTATAAAAGTAAGTTTTATAAAATCAGTCCATGTACATTCATAGCACACCTACAAATGTATATGTATACATATATAGTACAGTTATGCAGAAAAATAATCCATTTAGGCATGTAAGCTTCATATTCTTTAAGCTTACAGAAGCACACCAATCAGTGCTGGAGTCTTTATACCTGTTATCCACTATTTGAATATGCTTCACCTTTTCTACCGATAACATAGTATTTGCCACCTTAAAATCACTTTGAAATAGCTCAGAATATGTGAAAATCTAGCCCAAATGTGGGGGTTTTCTATGAGGGCTAGAAGTCTATATTCTTTTTCTTACTTGGATTTTTTAGGAAAAGATGTTTTGAAAATGTAAATAGCATCTGGCAAAAGTGACCTCCGACAAAGTATATGAAATCACCTTCCTTTAGACATATCGCTAAGATTAAGAAAATCATATGCACTTGGAAAAATTAAGTGGAAATCAAAAATTTTTCAAGAAATAGGATAGCAACCTATGGAATGGGAGAAGATACTCGCAATGACACTACAGACAAACAGCTGATATCCAGGATCTATAAAGAACTCCTCAAACTCAACACACACAAAACAGATAATCATATCAAAAAATGAGCAGAAGACATGAACAGACACTTCTCCAAAGAAGACATACAAAGGGCTAACAGACACATGAATAAAGGTTCATCATCACTAGCCATCAGGGAGATTCAAATCAAAACCACATTGAGAGAGCACCTTACACCAGTTAGAATGGCCAAAATCAACAAGATAGTAAACCACAAGTGTTGGAGAGGATGTGGAGAAAGGGGAACCCTCTTACACTGTTGCTGGGAATGCAAGTTGGTACAGCCACTTTGGAAAACAGTGTATTCCTTAAGAAATTAAAAATAGAGCTATCCTATAACCCTGCAATTGCACTACTGGGTATTTACCCCAAAGATATAGATGTAGTGAAAAGAAGGGCCATCTGTACCCCAATGATCATAGCAGCAGTGGCCACAGTCGCCAAACTGTGGAAAGAACCAAGATGCCCTTCAACTGATGAATGGATAAAGAAGATATGGTCCGTATATACTATGGAGTATTATGCCTCCATCAGAAAGGATGAATACTCAACTTTTGTATCAACATGGACGGGACTGGAAGAGATTATGCTGTGTGAAGTAAGTCAAGCAGAGAGAGTCAATTATCTTATGGTTTCACTTACTTGTGGAGCATAAGGAATAATACAGAGGACACTGGGAGAGGGAGAGGAGAAGTAAGTTGGGGGAAACCAGAGAGGGAGACAAACCATGAGAAACTGTGGACTCTGAGAAACAAACTGAGGATCTTGGAGGGGACGGGCATGGGGGGTTGTTGGTGGGTATTAAGGAGGGCATGTATTTCATAGAGCACTAGGTGTGACACATAAACAATGAATTTTGGAACACTGAAAAAAAAAATAAAATATTTTTAAAAAGTAAAAAAAAAAAAAAAAAACAACAACAACAAAGAAAAGAAAAAGAAGATGGACAGCAAATCAGGATTAAGCACACCATCAGGATGTTCTGTCTAAAATAGGTCTCTTAGTAGGTAACATATATCAGAATACACCTATACTTTTCAAATTTTCGATCCCCCAAATATAAGCAAATAATAATTTTAAAATAAGCTGGCTAGACAGGATGAATGAAAATGAACTCTACAAAGTGCAACACATAATAAGGGACAAAGAGGAGTATGTGACAAAAGCTGCAACCTCATACCGTGGATGTTTGCATCAAGTAATCGTAATCATCTCGATCATCTGCAAGGACATCTTCCGTGAGTCTTGCAGAATGGCTCGTGCTGTAATCTGGCTTTGTTCTTCTAAGCAAAAATCTGAAATACAGTATAGGATTAAGAATAAGCAACACTCAAATGTTCTGCCTCATTGGAACATGAGCATATAATCATTTTAGTAGAGTGGTTCGAAACCAGGGTGATTTTGTTCTGGTACTATCTGGAGTACCAGATAGTACAGTACTATCTGGTAATACCAGATACTACAGTACCAGATAGTACATCTGGTACTATCTGGAGACATTTTTGTTTGACACAGCTGGGGGTGTGTGCCAATGACATCTAGTGGTTAGAGGCCATGGATGTTATTAAATATCCTTCAATTAAGAGGACAAACTCTCACCACACGTAACTACCTAACCCAGAGCATTGATCACGCCGATGTTGAGAAACTAGGATTTAGAACAAAAAAGGATGCTAAAATAACTTGCCTCCTTGTCTAAAAAAATACTACTTAGAATACTCTTTAACTTTCAACCAAGAACATAAATAGAAACATCTTATAAAACTAATTCTTAGGAGAAAATACTTGTAAATTATGTATCTGATAAGGGGTAAATATCCAGAATATATAAAGAACTCCTACAATTCAACAACCAAGAAGCAAATAACCCTTTAAAAAAATAAAAAGGGCAAAGAACCTGAAAAGACATTTCTCCAAAGATGATCCACAAATGGCCTATAAGCACATGAAAAGATACTCAACATCATTAATCATCAGGGAAATGCAAATCAAACCCACAGCCGAGAAGTCATTTCATTTCACAGCCATTAGGATAGCCAACATCAAAAAATCAGAAAATAACAAGGGTTGCTAAGAATGTGGAGGAACTGGAACACTTGTGCCCTGTTGGTGGGAATATAAAATGGTGCAACTACTGCGGAGAAGACTATGAAGGTTCCTTGAAACCTTAAAAAGAGAACCAGCAGCAATTCCATTTCTGGGTGTATGTCCAGAATAATTTGAAGTAGGAACTTGAAAATATATTTGCACATGCATGTTCATATCAGCACTATTTACAATAGCCAAGAGGCAGAATCAACCCAAATGTCCACCTGTGGATGGATGGCTAAACACAAGGTGTCTATACTCAACGTGATAATATTCAGCCTTAGAAAGGAAGGAAGTTCTGCCATGTGCAATAACATGGATGAACCTTGAGGGAATTACGTTAAGTGAGTTAAGTCAATGACACAGAAAAAAATATGTTATGATTCCAGTTCAGAAAGGGGTCAAATTCATAGAAATAAAAAGTAGAACTGTGCTTACTACAGGCTGGTGGATAGGTGGAAAAGGAGAGTTGTTTAATGGGGACAGAGTTTCAGTTTTGCAAGATGAGAAAGTTCTGGAGACCTGTCTCACAACGATGCAAATCTACTTCACACTACTCAACCATACACTTAAAAAATGGCTAAAATGGCAAATTTTGTTATGTGTTTCTTACCACAATAAAGAAGTGCTTTAAATAAGTAACTCTTGGCATAGATTATGTCTGTGGTAACAAACAGGTAGCAAACAGGTTGCTCTCTTGTTCCCTGTCGAATCCTTTATACATAGAAGGGGGGCAAGAAGAAATAGACACTGGGCAATCCCTTGCTCTCTCCTGTACCCCTCCCCACATAATAACAACACATTTTAAATCATGTTGCATGTATCAATGACCTTTGTTTCAGACGAGAGGGCTTTTCCTGAGCATAATCTTTGTGGTTATTAAACTCTGGTTTTGTGGCTTCCTTGTCTTTGTCCACTCGATCTGGCACCAGATGGCCATGAGCGGTCTTCATTAGAACCTCAAAGTCAGAATCTGCATCATAATCCTCCAGATCATTCTTGGGCCCAAAGAGCCCAGCGCCTGGGAGTCCTCCTGCCACCGTCTTGGAGAAAACCTCTGCACATTCGATGGGCATGCTCAGCCGATAGAACATGATATCAGTGCTGCTGTTCTGAGAACCGAAGGACTTCTGAGTGACCTTTAAACACGGAGAACTGTCTATGGTGCCGTCTATTCTGGTCACCTAGCAAAGGAAGAAGCGGGAGTTCAGATATGAATCCACAGTCGACCTCCTGATTCTAAAGATGTTAACAGACATCACATTTTTCAAACCCCAAACATGGCCCACACGCGGCAGAGTTTTGGGAATGACGAGATGAAACACAGTCAGTACTATGTTACGGACTCAGAGCTTTGAGTCATTTCCAAAGGCAGTTTGGGAAATTCACGTTACAATTACATTTATTCAGATTGAGCCTGGTGTTGCTCAGTAAAGGCCCCATGAAGTGCCTAAAATCAGAACCTCACGCTGAGTTCGGATTCCACCATCACGTAACACTTCAGGGCCACTTTTTTAAGTAAGTGGCAATAACTGTCCAAGGGGGGAATTCCCACGTGTAAGGACATTCATTCCATCCCTGGATTTTGGCAATGGTCTGAATTTTAAAGAAAAAGCAAACCTCGATATGCTCGTGATTGGATGGGACCTGGAGAAACTGAGGAAGCCTCTTGCTCAGCCACATCGTAATATCCCTGTTCGTGTTAACAGCAAACGGTTCATAGCCCTCTTGTAAGCCACAGATGGTGAAATATTTCAAGGTGCTGACATCCTTTCCAAAGTTCATGCGGCCCACTTGAGCCACTCCAAGGCTACAGACAGGAATGAATCCTGGGAGGAAAGAAAAAAAAAAATAAAATGTTCAGTATCATTCGTGTGACAGCCCATTTGATTGGAATTCCCAAAAGCATTGTTCCAGAACTCTTGTCTTTGGGAAAGACGTTGGCGTGAGGTAATACATTATTTGGAGAAGAGACCACTGACGCTAAGTATTAAACGTAAGGGTCAGAAGATCAGGGTTTGATCATAATTTACTAAACATGGCCCCTAGATAAGACCTTAGTTTCACCCTGGACTTCTGTGAAATGAGAGAAGTGCTCAGTAGCCCCCAGTCCTCCTGGGGTCTTAGGGTGGCCAGTAACAGAAGGATGTCCCCAACCCACAGCCTCTTAGCTCAGGAATGCATGGGACTCCCTCACAGAGGGAAGGTAAGAAAGAAGGTGGGTTCAAGTTAGAACAAGCACTTGAAACACGGAAGTACTGAGCACAGGCTGAGCCACAGACTTCTTCATATAGAACTCAAGGAAAAAAGATGAAAGACAACATTTTCAAAAGTTTTCATAGCTGCTGTTGATTTTGGGGGAAAAAATTGTGCCTTTTTCTAGGGGACACTAGAACTAAGTATAGAAAACATATGTAAATAAATAAATATTCAGAAGTAGTTGCTAAAAATCCCACTGAAATGCCTCCATCTGTCCCCTTCCCTTTGATGTCACTGCCATTATAGATTAAGTAGGGCAATTCACGTCTAACCTAAATAATTAAGGTATGCAATTAAAGTATAAGTTAAAAGGAAACAAGAAACTAAATCAAAAGCAATAGAAATAAGCAACAGGGCAAAAACGAAACCATTTCATCAGCTAATCTAATGTGTGGCAGGATTAGTAAATCTTTTCACTACTGAATAAAAAGGGGAATCTATGTTAATTCTGTCCATCGTTTCTTTGAATTCTTTGTAATTGGTTGTCTTTAGCCAGGGGCTGGGATGAAATTTTTCAGTGTGTGTGTGTGTGGGGGGGGGTGATATGCGGAGGGATGTTTATGTACTCTTCATTTCCTTCTAGAATATTTTACACAGAAATTCCAGTAGTCAGCACAATAAATACAGTCTACAGAGTAGAGGATCTAATTTACGGATCAAAAAAGCAGTGGATCCTAAGAAAAAGCTAGCAATTGTCTAACTACCATTATGATTTATATTTCTTCCCTTTTTGAAATTAGTGACAATATACATGATACATAACCCTCAATATAGCATGAGACAGCAAAAATTACATCCCATAATCCATAATGATTTCACTCAGTTTGTATTCATTGGGATATATACGCAAATAAATGGTTGTAGAACAGAGCTACCGACCAGGAAGCAAGAACACACCCAGCTGTGTTCAAGGAAGTGTGAATGATGAGTTTCTAGTTAAAACTAAAACCCACAGCTGTGTCTGCAGCTGTGACAACTCTTGAAGCAGCAGTCAAGGGAAATTGTTTGAAAGACATGTCCCCAAAGGAATCAAAGGAAGGGATTGGATAAATACAATGGACCTGAGACAGCCTGAGCCACATTTGCACAAATTGGCAAATCTAACACCCATTTGACATAAACTAGGGGATACCAAGATAGAAACATCTCGGATTGTAAAGATTTACTTCTTGCTAGTCACTTTACATGGAGAAGGAATTCCTACCCTATAAGGGAAGATATATACACTTGCATAGTACATTTTGGGGTGTTTGTTATACTAATATCCAAACTTTTCTGTATGTTTGAAATATTTTCATTAAAAAAAAAAAAACAAACAAGTAACTTGGGTTGCCCACAGATTCATATCCCAAACTGTTCACTGTGGCTCTGTTTATGACCAGAGGACGTTGTTAGCACAGTAAGTATATGTTTTTCCCTTGAGATGTAATACTATTTAGTTTTTGAAACTGTTTTTCAAGGATTCATGAATATATAGAAAAAATATTCATAGTAAATATTATTTTATGAAAGAAAGCCTTAGCATATGATTTATTTTGAAAGCCAGGAAAACAGAAGTTTTTTTTATTAGAAAAGGACAGAATGGTAGGATTTTTTTAACACGCTTTGTTCTTTCTTTTTCTGCTTCTCAGTTTAACACATTTTCTTCACTGAATATGTATTTTGCTATGAAAACAAGTGATAGCCTTTGTAAAAATACACTAGTCACTTAATAAACTGGAGAGCCAGAATATGCCTACACCCTTCTCCTACAGAAATGTTATAAGAGTAATGCGGATATAAAATAGTCAAACAAGTTCAGTCTTTGGAAGATCAAGCTCTCAATGCTGCTGGGTGTATGGTGAGTTCAGCATCAGAAATCTCGCCAATAAAATTAAATGAGTACAAATTCATGAAGGACAATTTCATAATATGCATCAAGACACTTTCAACCATTCATTTCCTTATCCAATAAATACTTATGACCAGCTCCCAAATGTGAGAAACTGGGAATAAAAGTTGACTGACATCCAGGCATCAGCCCGAAGGTTCTCACAGTCTAATGAGGGGGGAAGACAGGCAAAGAAGTTATACCTCTTGAACCATCTACAGAGATGGGGTGCTAAGAGCAGAGGAAGAGGAGAGAGATGAAAATTAGGTGGGTTTCTCAGAGGAGTTATCATCAAAGATGGCGGACAGGAGCAGGTCCTTTGAAATGACTAAGATTATGGAGCTTGAAGTGTGAGACCTGCACTAAAATCTCTGTTCCACCAACTCCCAGCTTTTTGACCTTTGACAAGGTACTTAAATTCTCTAAGCGTTGATCCTTTTTTTCTGTAACATCTACCCCACAGGATTATGGTTTTAAAAATGAGATCTTTTGTGGATAGTGCTTGAAACATAGATGCTCAGTGAACAAAATTTAAAACTGGAGGGGAGGTAAAAGTAACTAAACAGCCACAATAGAAGAATGGACAAGTATGATATATGCACAACACAGAGTATGTGCAGGCATCAAAAATCACGTTCAGGACTCATCAGATTATAACTGCAGAGAGAGAGAAAACCAACATAACAAAACTAACACAAGTGGTGATTCCCAGTGAAAGGTAAATAGGTATCCATTGCACTATTCTCATACTTTCCTGAAAGGCTATTTCTCAAAATAGAAAGTTGGTTAAAAAAATCAAAGGTTAAGTTTAAAATGTTTTTATATCATGGAACAGCATTTATAATATTACATTAAAAAGGTGGATGGAGAACATTATTTTAACATCTCAATGCTTCAAATGGGGGAAAAATACATTAAAATCAAATTTCTCTCAGGGTAGTAGGAATCTATATAGCTTTTAGCCATTTTCATTATACTCCCTTGTATTTCCCAAATATTCAACCAGAACTTATTACTTCTTGATAAACAAGTAAATAGATGTAATGTTTCATTAGTTTACAGCAGATATACACTTGTACATGGCATTTTTACTGCTTTCTTGTTTTAAGGCCCTTTCAAGGCATGTATTCATGAAAGAACATCCATAAGTAGAAATGGGTATATTTTTTCCCCTTTTTAACTTAGATGGAATCAACTTAATAAAATTTAAATCATACTGTGACTTCTGAAGATGTGGTTTTGTTTGTTTTGTTTGTAGAGAGTGGGAGAGACTGCTAGCTGTGGAGGTGGGGAGGGGTAGCGGGGGTAGAGGGACAGAGAGAATATTAAGCATTAAGACTAAGATTAAGCATGAGGAACCCAGCCCAGAACTGGACGAAGGTCTCGATCTCACAACCCTGAGATCACGACCTGAGCTGAAATCAAGAGTCAGGTGCTTAACCTACTGAGCCATCCAGGCGCCCCTGAACATGTAGCTTTTATAAAACTTCTGTGATCATAAGATGACCAATATTTCTAAAAATTCCATGTTTTTAAATTAGCGTATGCACAGCAGGAGCAACTGGATGGCCATGACGTCAAGGAAGAGAGCGGAGGGAAACTACAGTACTTTGCAGTCATGTGACAGAAAGGCCAGGCGTCAGGCCCCTGCATTTGGCCAGTACGTGGCAAAGTGCCTAGCAAATAAAGGTACAGACAATAGATAACATGTCCATCACACGAGGCTCCCTAGTAGTGGCTAATGGTCCCTGAGTGGTTTTTTTTTTTTTTTTAAAGAGATTATTTATTTATTTGACAGAGAGCAAGAGATCACAGTAGGCAGAGAGGCAGGCAGAGAGAGAGAGAGAGGGAAGCAGGCTCCGCAATGAGCAGAGAGCCCGATGTGGGGCTCAATCCCAGGACCCTGGGATCATGACCTGAGCCGAAGGCAGAAGCTTTAACCTCCTGAGCCACCCAGGCTCTCCCCCTGAGTGTTTTTATCTGATGCCCCTCTCAAAGAACATTAACAACCGTTGGTTGAGACAGGAATCGTTATTATGACTTTCCTGACAAGGCAACCAAACTTTTAGCTTAAATTGTTTGCTCACAGCCAAGTAGCCAGAGAAGAAACCCAGACCTGCTCGGTCATAAGGGCCATGCTTTAAGTCAGGGCCATACATAACCAGAGGACAGAGTTTAGGTTTTGTGGTGAAACTACTCAAACCTGAGTGAAAGTCCAAAAGGGGCCGAAGAAATAAATGAATGTGTGTGACTGTATTCCAATAAAACTTTATTTACAAAAGCAGGTGGCAAGCTGGGTCTGCTTCAGGCCTTAGTACGCTAAACCCTGCTCTAAGTTACTCTTCAACACTGTCTTCCTTTAGTGTCAGGTCCTGCCATTCAGTAAGTATTCAATGAACACCTACCATGTGCCAAGCACCGTTCTTGGCTGGGGATACATCTGTGAACAAAATTCTCCCTTTCTGGAGCTCACCTTCGGGCAGGCATACTAAGTAAATAAATATAGTTATATATACAGATATAAAATATGATGTCAGGAAAGGATAAATGCTATTAGGACTTACTGAATGTTTGCCATAAATTAAGCAAGATGGGTTGATAAATGACATCATTCTCAACCACTGCCCAGAGCAAAACATGGTAACAGAGGTTCAATTCTTTATCAGTTCGAAATAAGTTGAACACACAAATACTCCGACACGAGAAAACAGACTTCCCCGGATTCAGGCATATACCTCGGCATAAGTAAAATGTTGGTCCTACCTTCCTGTGCTTTGCCTTCTCCATCTTCTGTTGCAGTTACCTTAACTGACACCCTGCAAATGACAAAGCCTGGGGATGTCTAAGGGAAGTTTTCTTCCTGGCGGTGGATCTTAAATTTAGTCCACACGAGTCCCGTTGGCTTCTTGGGGCTGAGCCAGACCCACCCTAGCCATTTGTAAATCTGTTAAAACAGTAGCTACAACGTATGGTTAAACTGCTTCCTCCAACAAAAGACAGATGGCTTCAGCCAATTTTAACTTTCTCTGTGGATAAAAGCCTCCCTGCTCCAGAGCAGAGGGGTGTGTGACAAGCGTGCAAGTCCAGCGAAGGAATTGGCAGTCACAGGATGTGGGGGTGTGATGCGGGCGTGAAATCTGTGGCGGGGGCTAAAAGGAAAGAAGATAAAGCAGATCCCAAGCATACCAGCTTATTGTAGGAGCACACAGTTTCAGACTTCGAAACTTCTGAACTACAGATACGGATCCACATTTATAACCCAAGCCAAATGGCCAGAAGCAGTAAAATGGCCAATATTAGACTAAAGGGTACATCTGAATTATTTGATCCGAAGGAAGAACAACACGTAGTATGTGCCAGATAATATATAAGCACTTTCCCATTTATTATAAATTATTAACCTCATTTTTCAAGATAAGGAGACAAATAAGTTAAATCATTTGTTTCAGGTGCTACATTTGGTTAAACGGGAAGCGAGGCTTTGGGGGGGTGGGAGGTTGGGGGAACCAAGTGGTGGGTATTAGAGAGGGCACGGATTGCATGGAGCACTGGGTATGGTACAAAAACAATGAATACTGTTGTGCTGAAAGTAAATTAAAAAAATGATTAAAAAAAAAAAGGAAGACTGAAAAAAAAAAAAAAAAAGAATGCAAGAGGGAGGGGCGCCTAGGTGGCTCAGTGGGTTAAAGCCTCTGCCTTCAGCTCAGATCCTAGGATGGAGCCCTGCATCAGGCTCTCTGCTCAGCAGGGAGTCTGCTTCCCTCCCTCTCTCTCTGCCTGCCTCTCTGCCTACTTGTGATCTCTGTCAAATAAATAAATAAAATCTTTAAAAAAAATGCAAGAAGGAGGGTAAAACAGAAATAAGACCAACTTGCCTTAGATTTCTGGGATCTTTAGAACTGGAAGGGGCATAAACGGGCGTCATTTCCAGTCATTTGCAATTTTCATTTCCTTTTTATTTTAAGGAAATGAAAACAGAGAGGCTATTTGCCCAAATCCATACAGGAAGAATTATTTTCACAACTGGGTCTAGAACCAGGACTTCAGACATGAAATCTGCTGCTTCTATTCCACTTTGGCTTAGAAAACAACTTGGCAAATACACTGGGTAAGGCCTTTGGGGATTTACTGTGTTACAAGCACATCTTTAGTACAAAGACTTTGTAATACCAACTTTGGCCCAAAGAGGGACATCTCCTTACTTTCTTCCTGACTCTCGGTTCACTTCAGATAATCAAGGTCAGTAGACAATTTTATTTTTGATACTGAATACTACTAAATGTCCTCTTTTCATCAATATACACAATGTAAATGTCAATTAACTGGTCAGGTTAAGCTAAGCAGAGTTCAGTTTTCACTGAACTCGTCAATCATTTCACAGTGAATTTCCCCAGAAAAACGTGTAGAAAATATACAGGTAAACTCAAAAGACAGAAACTAGATCATCTGAAACTCAACTCTAAACAATACAAATAAAAGTTTCTCTCATTCGTTAAAGTCCTGTGCATTTAAGAGCTGTATTCTTGGAGAAGCCCAAAGAATTTCTAGAACATATCTTTTTTGATTCTAGACAAAACCATGAAATGGATTCTGCCAGTTCCCAACATTTTCAGACTCTAGAGTTAGTCTACCATTTTGTAAATAACTGTCTGTATCGTTACTCAAAATACCCAGTGTCCCAACACAATTTGGGGCTGTTTGGATGGCTCCACTGGAGTGACTCATGCTCTTGACTTCTTCTCCCAGCAAGTGCTCATTTTTAATTAGGAATATCCTTAGTAAGTTACTGTCCCAGGTGGGATACAGACCTGCCCCTGAGGTCTGTAACAATGGCGGGTTTTGCAGAGTGACAGGACAGATGTTATGGGGGAGCTGGAGGGCAGCGATCTGGGACGGTGCCCTCCTTCTACTACTCTTAAATTCACGTCGTGTCGAAAACCATCTCAATCTTCACCCAGAAGTGGTTAAACTGTTGCAATATTTCAACTGAGCATAAAAAGAATATGTTGGTCTGAGGGTTCCATGCTCTGGTTTCCTTCTTTCTTTTTTTAAAGGTAGCATGACAAAACCAGTAATGGAAAGTTATGCTTCCCTCTCTTTTTCCTTAGAGGGCTTTTCAGCCTGAAGCTATGCAGTTATTTTCATTACAACAGTATTCTTCTGTTTCGCTCCCGTGGAAAGGAATGCCATGCCGTCTGAGCCCCGAGGTACTCAGTTTCGCTAGCTGTTCTTCCAGGTGGCAGACAGAGCGTCACAAGCATCAGTTCTGGATTTGATTATAATCTTTACAGATGCAGAACCTGAGGGCCCTGAACTGATCTTTACTTACAGAAGAGCCAATGAGGTTGAAAAGCTCCAGTGCGATGAGGCATTAACACAGCCCAAGATAAGTACCTACAAGCCGACTTCGTCAAAGGCAGGTGATCTCCAGAGGAAATAACTATTCTCTCACCATATGGCGAGATTTTAAATGACTCTCTTCCTTGCTTTAAATCAAGGGTATGATTAGCTCTACAAACCACTGGTAACAGAAGGCACCACACATATAGATCAAGAGCACTACTAGGTTAGCAGGGAACACGTGCGGAGGGGGAGGTGTTTCAGTTTCCTTGGGCTGCCATGTAACAAAACACCCCAGACTGGGTGGGTGAGGCAACAGAAATTTGTTCTCGTGTTTCCAGAGACAGAAAGTCCAAGATCAGGGTGTCCACAGGTTTGGTGTCTCCGGCAGCCTCTTTCTGTGGCTGGGGGATGGCTGCCTTCCCGTGGCCTTTCCTCTGTGCACGGGAACCTTTGGTGTCTCTTCGTCTTCTTGCGAGGATCAGTCATCCCCAATGAGGGCCTGTCCCTTATGAACTCATCTAACCTGAATGATTTCTTTAAAGGCCCAAATACAGTCACTTTAGGGGGTTAGGGCTCCAGCATACGGATCTGGGTGGGGTGCACAATTCAGGCCATAACAGGTGGGTTTGAATGTGGTTGAATACAGAATGTCATATTCCCCAGCAAACACATCTTCTCGGGAGCCATGCTTGCTTGCTGAGCCCCGAGAGACCCCTGGATTTAAAGAATCTGAACTCTAGGAAGAATTTCATTCAATATTCCCACAAGGCATTTCTTCTTTTTTTTTTTAAAGTAAGCCTGGTTGATTTCTCATATGCTTCAGGAGGTGGCAAGCCCCAGCAGAAGTAAGACATGCATTCGTCTTTACTGTAGTAAAAACTGGCTCATAGTACATAGGTTCTTTTTCAAGTAAGTGTGGGACATGAGCTATGTATTTGAGAAAATTCTGTGCACCATCAGCATGTTAGGAAATGTCATAGCACTTGCACATTTCACCATTGATTCTTTGTTTGCTTTTTTGCTTTATTGTTGCTCTTTTGTTTTGCTTTTCTGACATTTATAATTTACATTTTGTGAGGGAATCTGAAATGTATAGTATGTGACAGTTAAGAAAGTGACTCAGTAGAGCTGGTCAACAAGCAAACAAAAGAACAAAGAAAGGAGGGAATGCGTTTTAAATTAGGGTTTAACTACCATGTTTACTACTCATGTAATTTTAGGGGGGCTTGGTATTGCTTTAGCATAATGAGGTTTAATTGGGAGGATTGGGGATGCATCCATTTATTCCAGTTGAAATTAATGATAATTAGTTTTTGACCTATGGAAATGTGTCCTTTGAGTGTGCTTTTAAGTAATAAGTTATCCTCATAAGGAAGCAAGGAAGGCACAGGGTTAATAAAAAGTACAGTTTGCAATGAGCTAGTACTTGGGACCAAGATTCTGTTGTTAAATTGGGGAACTGGGTTACATCATGCTTGAACCACAAGATTTCCTTCAGTTTCTCCAGAGACAGAGAGAAAAAGCCACTGGCTAGTCTTCCTGGCTTCTTTTTTCTAGGCTAATAAACCAAATCTCGGGCTTTGAGATTCTGCCATTCTGATGGTACCAAAACCAAGAGCCAACCCAAAAGCTCACCAAGGAAAAGGTTATTTCTCTCTGAGACCTGGAGCAGTTTTGGACATTTGATGAAGGGCTCTTCTCACCCTGAGGTGGCCTCAGTCTGACCCTAAGAATGGAGGGCAGGGGGGGAACATCTCATTCCCACTCCCTCACCAAAATTGTAGAATGGGGGAAGAGATTTCCAATGAGATAAACCTCCCCCACAGAGGAGACGCATCCTTAGAATTCCAGTTCAGAAACTCTTTTGAAAAGTATTCTCTTTTGGAGACCCATGGTGGAACATGGACGGGAGACCTCTCCCCAGGGATAGGGTTCCAGAGGAGGAAGCAACATGAGGCACCGAGGTGACAGGTGGGACACATGGCGACCAAATATTAGGGAGATGACGAAGAGGGAGAAAAGCAAAGAAAAGGAACTTGGGACTGGGAAATGTGAGTCGTTCACGTCGGAGGGCTTGCCTGCAAACAGGAGGCACTGTGCTCGTAAAATACAGACCATTACCATTCCTTATACCCAGACCCTATTCTCTCTGCTGTAAAAGGAAAAATTCTTCATTATCTGTGCTGGAGATCACACCCTCTTCACCTTCTCAGGAATTTCAGTGAACATCGTCTCTCAGACTTTTACCATCAATTTCTCCCTCTCTACTAGATTATTCCCCAAAGCTCTATAGACATGCTCACGCATCCTATTTCTTCTTTAAGAATCTCAAGTGCACAGAAGTGCAAAGTGGATTAATTACAAACTGTTGTTCCCGACACACTTGTCATGACCTGATTTTACTTCATTCTTTAGTTGGAACTTTTTAGATCCTGTAATAAGCATCTGCTAACACACCACCCGAAGGAAAACCAAGAGCCTTAACGATAGCCTACATCTAACCACATTATGTTGATTTTCCCATCTCCCTGCCTCCTCCCCCGAAGAAACCATCACCCCAAATCCTAAGATCAGCATTCTCTTATTTTCTTTACCTGTACTTTTAAAAACATACTTTTAAGGTTTTGATTGTGTGTGACTTTTACAAAAATGGTAGCATCCTCTATGATTCTTACACTCATTTCTATTGCTTTTGTAATAAAATACACCACAAATTTAGTGGCTTAAGACAAAACCAATTTATTGTATTTTGTATTTGTTGTATTTCTGAAAGCTAGAGGTCCAAAATGGATTTTACTGGGCTACAAAGTGTCCCTGGGGCTTGTGTTCCTTCTAAGGACTCTGGACTCTGGGAAGAATCTGTTCCCTGCCCTTTCAAGAGGCTTCCTACCCGCCCTGACTCCTTGACTCCATCAGAACCAGCATCTCCGTATCACTCCTCTCTCCTGTGTCCTTGCTCACTCCTGCCACCCTCTTGAAAGGACCTCTGTGATTACAGTGGAACCATCCAGAAAATCCAGGAGAGCCTTACAAATCCAAGAGAGTTATCTTAATCACATCTGCTAAATCCATTTGCCACACAGAAGGTAATCTATTGGCAGGGTTTAGGAAGTGGACAGGGATCTCTCTTTGGGGCACTGTCTTCGCCTGCCCTAGTTACCTCTCAGGACTTACTTCTTTCCTTGACATATTCCTAGTCTACCTGTCACTGTAGTTTCCCACCTTACTCATCCATCCTCCAGCAACTGTTACTGATTCGATGACTTCCTGGCTTTGGCTACTGTGAGTAGTGTTCCTATCAACGTTCTTGCTCATGTCTCCTGCTGTAGAGATATATAAAGGTCACTGGGGAACTGGAACAGACTTTTTAGGCCATGTGTATGTAAATATTCAAATTTCAGAGATACTACCGAACCCTGTTTTTGTTTTTTTAAGTGAGAGCACCATATGCACCCCTAAGAACCATAGAAAGTGGTCCTAAGGAAAGCCAATACTCAATATTGCCCAATATCTAAAAAAATTTTGCCAACAGAATGTATCTAAAATAGCATCTAATTATGGTTTACACTTCCCTGATCATTAATAATAACAAGTATTTCCTCAAATGCTTATTGCCAGGGTGCCTGGGTGGCTCAGTCAGTAAGTGTCTGCCTTCGGCTCGGGTCATGATCCCAGGATTCTGGGACTGAGCCCCACATCAGGCTCTCTGCTCAGCAGGAAGCCTGCTTTACTGCTTTACCCTCTCCTACTCCCTCTGCTTATGTTTCCTCTCTCATTCTCTATCCCTCTGTGTCAAATAAATGAATAAAATCTTTAAAAAATATATTTATTGCCCATCTGGATTTCTTCGATGAGATATCTACTGATGACTTTTCATCCTTTTTCTTAGTGATTTCAGTTCTTTATGCTTTTCTTGACACTAACATTTTTTTTCAGTTGTTTACATTGTATTTTGAGTTCTCTGACCCCACTAATAAATTGTTTTTCTATTCCCTTTAAGGTTTCTTTGGTTGTTCTTTAAACAGAAGTTCTTAAGTTTGTATAGATGGATTTACCAGTCTATTATAGTCACCAGGTTTTTGTTTTATATTTGCTTGTTCTACTCTAAGATAAAGGTTTCCTACCCCATTGTCTAAATTTAAAGATTTACCTATATTTCCTACCAAGAATTGCAATGTTTTATTTTTGACATTGAAGCCCTCAGTCCATTTGGAGCTGGCTGTTACATATACAGTATGATACAAGGAAATGATCCGATTCGTTCAGATCCCAGTCTCCCTTTCTCCAGCACCCTGGCAATGCCACCCACCATATTACAAGGGTCCACACATGGGCTGATGGGTTCTTCTACCCTCTCTAATTCATCTTACAGATTCCTTTGCCTATCCCTGCACTAATACTACATGTCTTAATGCTGATAGCTTCAAAATAAATCCTCACTGGGGTGCCTGGGTGGCTCCGTCAGTGAACCATCCGACTCTTGGTTTAGCTCAGGTCAGCGTCTCAGGGTCGTGAGATCGAGCCCGGCATCCGGCGCCATGTTCAGCATGGAGTCTGCTCAAGATTCTCTCTCTCTTTCTTTTCCTCTGCCCCTCCATCCCCATGCATGCATACACATGTGCTCTCTCTACAATAAACCTATCCTTAAAAAAACCCTTATCTATTTTATCTTTCAAAATCAATACAGTACAACATATACCCTATCCCTGCTCTGCTCTATCATAAGTAATCTTGAGATTTTTAGTCTTTTACTCTTCTATATACATTTTGGAAACATTATACCAAGCCCCATGAGAAACTTCTTGGGACTTTAAAGACAAAGTATGATGTTTGGATGGGATCTATACATCAATTTTGGAAGAACTAATACCTTAAGGCTATTGTCTTCCTCCTGAACATAATATAGCTCTCATTTATTGAGTAATAAATCTCTTTTTTGAACCATTTTATTAAGGTGTGATTGACATAGAAAAGGTTGTACATACTTAATGTACACAACTTGAGGACTTTGGAGATAAGTATATACCACAAAATCATCTACACCATAAACATATCAGTTATCTCCAAAAGCTTACCCCTGCCCTCTTATTTTTATCATCATCATCATCATCCATAATGTGTGTGGGGGGATGTATAAGATAAGAACACTTAACATTTATCTTCTTTGCAAAATTTGAGGCAGGTAATTCAGGCCTATAGTTAACTAAAGACAGGAACTCTCTAGGACTTACTCATCTTGTATCAATGAAGGTTTGTACCATTTGATTAACACTTCTCTATCCCTTGGCCCCTGGCCGCTACCATTCTACTCTCTACTTCTGAGTCTGACTGTTTTAGATTCATCATTTCTAAGTGTATCATGTAGGACTTAGTACCCGTCCTTCTGTATCTGGGTTATTTCACTTAGTCTAACGTCCTCCAGCTATCCATGTTGTCACAGTTGCAGAATTTACTTCTTTTCTAAGGTAACAGTATTCTGTTGCACATAAATTTCATATTCTCTTTATTCATTTATCTGTCCACAGACACTTCAGCTGTTTCCTTACCTTGGCTGTTGTGAATAATCCTGCAGATACCAGTTGACTTCCCATGAACAGTGCATGAAGGTTTCCTTGTCTCCACACCCTCACCAACATTTCCTATCTTTAGGTTTTGGGGGGTTTTTGATCACAGCCATTCTGACAGGTGTGAAGGAATATCTCATTATGGTACTGAATTGCATCTTCCTGGTAATTAGTGATGTTGAGCACCTTTCTGTACAACTGTTGGCCACTTGTATGTCTTCTCTGAAGAAAAATCTACTTGGTTCCTTTGTCCATTTTTTAAATAGGCAGTTTCTGGTTGTTTTTGCCAATGAGTTACAAGAGCTCCTTATATATTTTGAAAATTATCCTTTATCAGATATATGGTTTGTAAATATTTTTTCCCACTCCACAGGATGCCTCTTCATTGTGTTGATGGCATCCTTTCTTGTGCAAAAGGTTTTTAATTTGATATAATTCTATGTATCCATTTTTCCTTTTCTTTCTTTTTTTTTATTTTACTTTATTTTTTTTAAGATTTTTTATTTATTTATTTGACAGAGAAAGATCACAAGTAGGCAGAGAGGCAGGCAGAGAGAGAGAGGAGGAAGCAGGCTCCCTGTTGAGCAGAGAGCCCGATGCGGGACTCGATCCCAGGACCCTGAGATCATAACCTGAGCCGAAGGCAGCGGCTTAACCCACTGAGCCACCCAGGCGCCCCATTTTTCCTTTTCTTGACTGCTTTTGGTGTCATATCCAGAAAAAAAAAAAAAACATGGCTAAGGGCACTGCCAAATAGCTATTCCCCTATGTTTGCTCTTGTAATTTCACTTTCGGTTCTTATGGTTAAGTCTTTAGTCTATTTTGAGTTGATTTTTGTGTATAGTCAAAAAACATTGTATATGGTCCAAAATTGGGTAAAAGGTCCAATTGCTTTTTTTTTTTAAATGTGTCAATATCCAATTTTTCCAACACTAGTTATTGAACAGACAATCCATTTCCCATTACATTGTCTTGGTATCTTTGTCAAAGATTGGCTGACCATGTATGATAAATTTCTTTTCTTTTTTTTTTTTTTAAAGATTTTATTTATTTACTTGAGAGAGAGACAGTGAGAGAGAGCATGAATAAAGAGAAGGTCAGAGAGAGAAGCAGACTCCCCATGGAGCTGGGAGCCCGATGCAGGACTCGATCCCGGGACTCCAGGATCATGACCTGAGCCGAAGGCAGTCGTCCAACCAACTGAGCCACCCAGGCATCCCTGTATGATAAATTTCTTAACAAAGTTATCTATCAATAAAGTTTAATGATTTTCTCTGTAAATACTTTGTTCACCTTCTGTTACGGTGATAACTAGTTACTGAAAATTCGAAAATTCCTGATGTTACTGTGAATGCTATATTCTCTTTAATCTAGTTTCAGGTTTGCATCTAGCATAGAAATGCGAACTTGCTAAATGCTTCAATTATTCCTAGTAAAAGCTATAGATTCTTCAGTTTTCTCTGCAAATAATTACATTATCTGCAAATAATGATAGATTTGTTGTTCCCTTTATTCCAGTTCTCATCATCACTTCCAATTTCATTTCTTATCATATCACAAGTTTGAAAAAGAATTTACGACAGAATTTTTTTTTCTTTATCTTCCTTTCTTTCTTTCTTTCTTTTTTCCCCTACAACACCACACTTCCTAACACAGGAATGTACTGTAATTGCTAAAGTACTAAAAGATTTTGTAAGTGTTCTATATTTAAATTCTTCTTACATGTCTTTATATCTGTGCCATGCTTGATTTGGCTTGTGTTAATTCCTCCTTATCTCTACAGAGACAGTGAACTCAGACATACACTGGTTATTAAAGCAATCAAAAGAACTATGTGGTAAGATCAATGGAAATACATATATATATATATATATATATATATATATATATATATATATAATATCTCCAATCTCTACTAGCCCTGTTCTTGTCCCCCACCTAACATGGTAAGAATCACCTCCATGGAGCTCTTGAGGAAGTGTATCAAAAAATGTTTCATATGAAAATGATTACTTAAAAAAGAAAAAAAGCTTTAATCCCAAATTGGATTAGAGATAACCATCTCTGGCTTTACTAAGATAGACTAGATTCAATCAGAACTCCTTTCAGGCTCTTGCTAAGGGACAGGTGTCCTAGCTTGGCTGGCTACTAGAACTCTGTGGGTAACAATATGAATGTCAGCCACTACAGGCAACATGGTTTGTGACAGAAATGACTCCTGATTAGTTAACTGCATATGGACTGGGAGAACCACACACACATCTCAGTGACTCCAGAGGAAGTGGCATGTTTGAGGCTGCCCATACTCAAGTTCCTCTTCGTGATCCCTCTGAGCAGACTGGCTCCAAGGATGGCCCTTGTGGTACTCTGGCAAGAGCAGCATATCCCTGTGGCCTTTCATACTTGCTCTTTTGAGCCCCATTTGTCTCGAGGACTGTCGCTGAAGGGTGACGGGTAAATTAAGGAGCCCATCTCAGGGCCTCCTGTTAAACAGAGCAGGTCCATTGAATTTCTTATTTTTCAGTAAGCTCTGTGAAGTTAATTGACAGGTAAATGGAAAACTCCACTCCAAAAAGCATTTTCAAATCATAGGTGTGGATAAATTCCATTTTATGGAAGAAAATTTAGAATTACGAGTGGCCTCTATGAAGTTAATTGCGAAGGATCATGGCTACGTGAAAATAATAACCTGCCTTGGAGACCAATATACCCCTCCAACACCTCAAACCAAAGTTCAACAATATTCACCATAAAATTTTCAAACAACTCATGAGAATGCTATATGAACTCTCTCATAGTGATACCAACTATGAGAGTCATTTTTTAAATTTAAAAAAAATTCTGTGAAGTGTAAAGTCATAAACGTTTATAAGACTATACCAGCCAGACAAGCTCAATCTATTTCACCTCCACAATGGTGACTGACTGGTCTTTGCAACAGCGCCAAGAGCATGAACATATGTTATGTGCTTAAATAGTATGCTTGGGCATTCCATGTTGTTTAGAATTCTAACACCATTTTCTGAATCTATGTGGCACAAGTTAAGCAAACAGAGCTCACACAGGCACTTCCTTCCAACAAAGGAAGGCAAAGCATACAATAATTTCTAAACAACCGATTAAAAAAATTAAAAGCTCAGGTCATATCTAACAATAAAGACAGAAAACACAGAAAAAGCCCCTTTCCCACCTCCCCCCTGATATATTAACACTCATAAAGACAATCACACAGAAAGGGAGATGGGTAATGGGTTGGTAGAGTGACAGTTCCACCAGAGATACACTGGTGTGCAAAATAGAAATTAAGTTACACAACTACAGAATTCTGAGGCACCTGGGTGGCTCAGTTGGTTAAGTGGATATCTTCGGCTCAGGTCATGATCTTGGGGTGCTGGGACTGAACCCCACATAGAGTTCCCTGCTTAGTGGGGAGTCTACTGCTGCTTCTCCCACTGCCTCTCCACCCTCTCAAATAAATACAATCTTTTAAAGAAAATGTAGAACTCCTACCATTTTTGCAAATCTATATTTGAGAAACGATGGTCATACCTGCTTACAAGCTCACTAATGAATGAATATAGAACTTAACGCAAATAATGAGGGAACTAACGTTTTGAGGATCAGTGACTTTTGAGATTTTATTCATCCATTTGAGAGATAGTGAGCATGAGCAGTGAGAAGGGGCAGAGGGAGGAGCAGACTCCCTGCTGAGCAACAGATCAACATGGAGGACACAGATTCAGGGCTCCTGGGACTCAATGGACCGGGAGACCATGACGTGAGCCGACCGAAATCAACAGTCGGTTGTTTAACCAACTGAGCCACCCAAAAACCATCCAACAAAGCGATTTTGGGAAAAAAAAAAAAAGTGTTCATTTTAAAATGAGACACTTATATGTTTTGTTCATTTTTTGGTATTGTATTTTTGTACTGTCTTAATTACATGCTCTAGAGTAACACCATCGAATACAACTTTCTGTGATGCTCTAAGTGTTCACCATTGGTGCTATGTGCTAGGGGAGGGGGTACCACTAGCCACAGGTGGGCACTGAGTACTTGAAAAGGAATGAGTGTCTCTAAGAAACTCAATTTTAGCATTCTTTCATTTCAACTAATGTGAATTCAAATAATCCCAAGAGGCCAGTGGCCACCTTCCTGGAAGTATAACTCCAATGAATCAAACCTCTTCCATTCTTCATTTGTTTCACAAAAGGCTTCACCTTCCCTTTACAACCCTGCTCAAGGTCATCTCAGAGCCCTGCACTGTGTTTCCACAGAATGTTCATCAATTTAGAGCTTCTCTACTTAACAGAAAGCACTCCAGTGCTGACTTCCCTTGGTATACTGTAATCTACACAAGAATAGGACAATGTTTTATTAATCTCTGTCATCTCAGCATCCGGCAGAGGGCCTGACCCGTGATAGGTTCTCATTACGTTTCTGTGAAATGAATGAACAGAAAGGAGCCATCAGCCACTGATTATACACAGAAGTTCTAAGGGAAAATTTCACGTTTGTGGAAAACTGTCCTTGCGCCTGGCATTTATTTTCTTATTCACATGCATAAAAGCCATTTCTACCTTATTGAAATCCTAGCTAAGTAGTGGAGGTAGCGTTTCTGCTAAAGCAATTTCAAGGGTGTCTGATCAAATAAGCCATATGGCAACCTTGCAATTTACAGCAGCAACTCGTCTGCCACTCACGCTCAAAGATGGCTGGTTATGAAGCAGGAGAGCAAATGCTCGCTCCATTCATGCTGCGAACCTGAAAGCAACGCCAAATGCAGGTCACTTACCATCGCCAACATCAAAGTCCTTGAACGCCAGTTCTGAGCCCGAATCATCCAGAAGGATTTCGCCATTCAGTGTGAACATCATGGTGTGCTCTGTCATGTCCACCATACATCCCACAACATCGCCGGCTTGCCAAGAGCGCCCATAGTGCTCATTACCCTGGTGCCACCGCTGGGCCTAGGGACAGAAGAGTCACCTGTCACGGGAAAAGCCAGGAGAACAGGACCCAGACACCAAACCCCCACTGCGGGCATGATTCACTGCAGCGCCTTCTACGAATGCAGCAGGAGGAAGGAGTTCTACTGCACCCACCAGTGTGGCCTGATGCCCTAGCTGGAGTGGAGGTGCCCAGCAATTCTGAATCCCTCACACTAATATCAGATTACTGAATTTTGAGGGAAGACCAAAACGCTATTTCATTATTTCGAGAAACAATTACTTTAAAAATCTAACCCAAGGGGCGCCTGGGTGGCTCAGTGGGTTAAAGCCTCTGCCTTCAGCTCAGATCATGATCCCAGAGTCCGGGATCGAGCCCAGCATCAGCATCGGGCTCTCTGCTCAGCAGGGAGCCTTCTTCCTCCTCTCTCTCTGCCTGTTTCTCTGCCTACTTGTGATCTCCGTCTGTCAAATAAATAAATAAAATCTTTTTTTTTTTTTTTTAAAGATTTTATTTATTTATTTGACAGAGAAATCACAAGTAGGCAGAGAGGCAGGCAGAGCGAGAGAGGAGGAAGCAGGCTCCCTGCTGAGCGGAGAGCCCGATGTGGGGCTCGATCCCAGGACCCTGAGATCATGACCTGAGCCGAAGGCAGCAGCTTAACCCACTGAGCCACTCAGGCGCCCCATAAATAAAATCTTAAAAAAAAAAAAACCTAACCCAACATACTTTCTATTAAAAGATGAACTTATTTTAGTTTATTAAAAATTATTTACTTTATGAAAGTAAAATAAAGTAAAATTTTACTTTCATAAAGTAAATTTTTTTTTTTACTTTATTAAAAAAAAACTCTTAAGTTTTTAGAAATTAATTTGTCACACTAAAATAAATGCATCCCAGGATATGGATTGTTTTTCTCTATTTCCCAAAATACAAAGAACTGTGAATAGAGAAGGAAGCTGAGAACTTATTAATGAAAATGACATTCTAATTTTCATCTATTTTCAAACAAAATTTCATTCCTTGGAATGAATAGCATTGATAGATTAACAGAATAGAAATCTTGAGGCATTTCAGTATATATCAAAACCAAAAAAGCTTCAAATCAAACCTAAAAGATATTTACCTAAATAATGAGTCAAAAATTGAATATACACGCCAACGTCTTATACACATAAGTGAAATCTCGTATTAGAAATACATCTCGAACATAGTTTTGATAATGTGACTTTTGAATCTCTAAATGTAATCCACTGATTTATGGGTACACAATTAGTTGTATTATTTTGTCAAATATATCTGCTCATTTTTCCTCTTAAGAATCGCCTCCACCATGACTTGATATGTAAGGGGGTAGAGTCATCAATGCAAAGCAATGATATGATTATTCCCAAGCACAATACACTATACTTTTAAAAAATCTATTCCAGTGAATTACGTATCAAAAGATGTTAAATTTTCCATATGAAGTGAAAAACAGGCTCAGGAAATGTGGTATTTCAAAAACAAAGTAGGTCAGTTATTCTAGAAGACACAATATTAACTTCTAGCCTAGAAATGCTTCCCCACACATGCATACCTCAGTACATGAGATATGTATAAATGTCAAATCTCTTATGATTGCTTATTTATGCTAATTTCCTTTTTCAATTAAAAGTAACTTTTCCCATAATGAGAAGGAATGCAAATTCACAAAGAAAATAAGAGAATAAAAATAAGATAGAGGAATAAAATATAATTTTATCAATCAAAAATGGCTATCATTATCCTACTGTAGCTAGATTCATATATATATTTTAAAATATTTTATACATATGAAATAATTTTTAAACATTTATATAATGTCTAAGTACATAATAAAACAATCACCTGACCAGCTTCCTTAAGAAAACCCTAAGACCTTAAGAAAAATTACTAATACTGAAAATGAAAACTTTTTGTGATTTTAAACAACACTGTCTCAAGTGTTCTTACGGCTATTAAATGTGTGTACCTACCATTTATCATTGCTTGAAGATAAGTTCCTTCTACGGAATTGCTTATGTCAAAGTGTATGCAATTTGTTAGCATATGCATTTTTAACACTTAGGACAGGCAAAGAGGATTCTTTTTTTTTTTTTTTTTTTTTTTTTGGTAACAATGGAGAAGCAATGTTTTACTTCTTGAATTTCACTACAAGGGTGGGGGGGATGTTTTGAGATCACAAGGACAAGAGTTTCCCTAGGGCTTTTTTTTTCCAGGTTGGTGCTCCAGAAAGTCCTAATTCTGCTGTCCTCCCCAAAGGAGCAACGGTAAGGAAGGCACCCACAGGTGGACCCGCCCCAGGAGACCGCAGCCTACAGAATCAGGAACCTACAAACTTCGGCGTCTAGGGCTCAGCACAGTCTGCTCACCTTGAAGCCATCAAAAGCAAAGGCACGTTCGTCGGAGCCAAGCTCTTGGTCAGGTTGACAACCTGGCCTGCTCCAGCCAACCCTCATGTCGCCGGCAGTGACTGCCTCGAACTCAAAATACCACCTTCCTGCCTTGACAGCGTAGGTCTTCTCGGCGCGGAAGATTCGGAACCGCTCCCCGGTGCCGCTACACACCTCCGCTCTGGCAGCTGTGAAGGGAAAGAGATCCTGGGGGGTCACTGGACCGGAAACTGAAGGAGGAGGGAGGACATCAGAGAGCATCTTTAATTGAACCTCCAGGGATGATGGCAACCGGTCTTTCTTACCCTGGCTCACATTTTGTGATGTGTTTTCATATACCTGATCAGACACCAAATCATGGAACCAGCTTGGAGAAAGGGAAAGCACAGGGCTTCCAGGGGAGAGAAGGGTTGCCGAACCTCAGGAACAGTGCAAGGGAGGAGAGGGAACTAACTGCAGGAGAAACCTCCCAGCCTCTTGGTGGTTTGGCAGGGGGATGTGAGATGAACTCGAGGGCAGGGATGGGAAGAAGCCCATGAAAGAGGTCTGAACTGTTCTGCCCAAGAAATGAAGAGACATTCGGGGGTGAGGGAGAAGGAAGAAGCAGCTGGAAGGTGAGGAGGAGAGAGAAAGCAACAAGGTAAAGAGATAAACAGCAGAGAAGGGTAACCACTGACTAATTCTCCAGACAGGATGACTAAGGGCAAAGCTCTGGTAATGTCTCACATCTTCACCATAATGTGCTACACACACAAATGTTGTGTTTAAGTTTTGAGGGAAAAAGAAAAGGGTCAAGTCAACATCAAGGACTAGTGTGGTGCTAAGTTGGGAGCGGGGGGGTGGGGAGGGGAGAATATACATATTCATAAAAATAAGATGCACTTGGGTTGGAAATGCCAGAAACACAAAACCTCGGACCAACGGGCCTGGTGCCAGGCCAGCCATGAGAACATAAGCCCCTAGGAAACCCCAGGGCATGAGGACAAGGGCCCACTGAGCTGATAGGTCAAAGGATATACCGTCAGCTCAGCTCAGATCTGGGTTAGACAGAAAACATTTAAGTGATATTGACCAAAGTCACAGGAGGAACAAATGGAAGAATTCTAAAGCTCCCTAATGCAACAGCCTGTGTCCTTTCCACTCTGCCTCCAATAGCAGGCACAGAGTCAACAGGTCCTGGTTAAATATTAGTTCTCATGCACTCTCCTTTTAAGAGCTGGGAACGATCTTATAAATAATAGAAGTTTAATATCTGCTTAACCACTGATTTGATATGAACAAACAAGAACTATAAAAATAATTCCAATAAGCTTTCAACCAATAAACACAGAGCCAGATCATCTACTGAAGATCAGGCTGGCATTAAGAAACAAAGGACAAAAAAAAAAAAAAAAAAAAAAGAGAGAGAGACAGAGAGAAGAAACAAAGGACTAAGATGTTTCTGTTGATTGCAGGACATACAGGTGAACTCTATCTTTTGATAAATCTTTCACAAGCTGGGTTAAGGTTCTGAATAAGCAACACTTTGTTGTCCCATCTTCCTCTCCCAGTTGCACACCCATGCACACCCTAACCAAGTCTGCTCCAAGCAACTGTGTCTCCAGCAGCGACAGCCTCAAATCCCAATGCCACCTTGCAAGCGCGTGCGCACACACACACACACACGCACGCACGCACACATCATGCTGTACACTCAAACATCTTGCTGAAAAATAAATGCGTTAATAGTTTAAAAACAGACATTCGTAATAGTATATGGAGCACGCTGCATGTACGAAATCCTCTGAAGAGAAAAGTTTGCTTCTAATACATTGCAGTTGGGGGTGGACAGGAGCCTGAATGAGAAACATCTCTATGGTGAAGGACAGAAAAACTCTCATGTCTGTTACTTAGTAACAATGATTTTTGAGAGATAGGAGAGCAAACTGCTTTTTGAGGAAAAAAATATTATCAGATTTTATGATACTTAGAGGCAGTTATGGCTATTAAGAAAATAGTCTAGGGGCTCCTGGGTGGCTCAGTGGGTTAATCCTCTGCCTTCAGCTCAGGGTCTGAGCCTCATAATCTCAAGGTCTCTGGGATCAAGCCTGGCATTGGGCTCTCTGCTCAGTGGGGAGCCTGCTTCCCCCTCTCTCTCTGCCTGCCTCTCTGCCTCTGTGTCAAATAAATAAATAAATAAATATATATATCTTTTTAAAAAGTTCTAAAATAAAAAGAAAAGAAAATAGTCTAGCGGCACCTGGCTGGCTGTCAGTAGAGCACACGATGCTTGATCTCAAAGTTATGAGTTCGAGCCCCACATTGGGTGTGAAGCCTACTTATAAAAAAAAAAAAAGGCAATTCTAAATATTACAGTAGTAAAAAAATTGAAGTCAAATTTTCCATTGTAATATTTCCTGAAGTAACGGCATGCTGATCCATTATTTCCTTAAGTCATGGTTGCAACCTTCCCTGAATTGAATATTAAACCATGATCCACATGGACTTTTGGAAGTTACTTTTAATGAAAGATAAAAGCTCTCGTGTAGTTATCCATAATTTTAATTATGTCAACATTTACAGATGAAAATCATACATTATATTCTAGAATGCACTAATAAATCAAACTCCCAATTTTCTAAGGATAAAATATTTTGTTCTTTAGAAAACTAAAATACTAAAAAACCCATAGGTTCTTTTTTCCCTTTTTCTGTTCCCAGGCCAAAGGACTCCACTCACATGCATAGTGTTTTCAAGGACAGCAAACAAATTTTAATATGAGCTTAAATCAAATATGTTGGAAGGCAAATTTGGTATAAAAACGTAGCAGATGACTTCCTTCAAAGCCACTACAAATTTCTCTTGGTCATAAGATTTACCATGAATTATCTCTACAGAGAGATAATGAAAATAAGGGGCAGCATATGGAAAAATGTGCGTCAATCCCAGGTAACAATGTGGAATTTCTTAGACTTTGTATTTTTTTTCCTGACCTTAGCTGCCGCATTATTCTTACTCTCATTGATAAGACTCGACCTGAACTGGAAATACACATATTATTCATAGACACCATTATGCAAGGGACTTGTAACCTCCATGGACTTCCTCCAAATGTCTGTAGGATTCATGGTTCCCAAGTCTTTATTTTTTACATTACTTTAGAGAAGCTTACAATCATGGTTGCAAGAAGCAACAGTTTAGCATTCCATTTTCTGATAAAATACTAATTATTTAGTATTCCATTATTAAATGGAAATCTGAATCTACAGAAGTCACATATACACACAAAGATCCCAGGTGATCTGTAACAATTTCTTTTGCATACCCTGTAACATCAATCTGCTGGACACAAAGTAGGGCTCTTTAAGTACTGTGAGACTGAAACTAGGAACAAAGGCTTTCCTGAGCCTGGATGTAGGAGCCCAGGCATATACCTAATGGGCAATGTTAGTCTCAAAGGCATTGAGCTCTCCCCCAAACATGCTTATGCTTTCCTTAATTTTAAACATATCCATATAAGTTTGGTAGGTGATTATAACTCATGTAAGTATATTTAGATTATTTTCTTATATTGTTATAAAGAACATAATAATAATTGACATTTTAAAAGAATGAACCATTAGCAGATGTATTCCTGGTGAATTTTATCAGGAATACTGATACTCAAAGAAGAAATTCAGGAAGTGTGCCTTTAACAAACCATCTTAGATAAACAGTAAAGCCTGATAAAATCCTGTGTTCCCAGGACCCCAGGGATCCTGGCACTAAGAGGGCACACACCAATGACAGACCAAATGGGACTTAAGTGTCCAAACATGCTGTACTCCAAACCCTACTTTTAAAAGATACTTACCACTAGGGGGCGGTCAAGATCAAAAAATGAAAGTTACTTATACTAAGCTATGAAGGAAAGCAGGCTAATCTTTTTCAAAAATTTTAGATATGTTTAAAATTTATAAAATTTCATAAAATAAAATAATAAAATAAAAAAGTTTATACATATCTAAAAATTTTTTAAAATATCTAAAATCCTTCAGGTGTGCTTACATAATAATTTTTAAAATTATTGATACTAACCAGTCATCTTTTCAACTTCCTGGTATTATTTCTAATCAAACAAGTCAAACCTTGATAAAGCTGTAGAGTAAGAATAACTTAGTTTTTCAAATGTTTGAAAATGTTATTTAGAACACTACTCAAAGATAGTACATTTCACATATTGAGTTCATATTCAAGGTATAATATGTAAGCATTCAGGTGATAACTAGAAAATAAATTATTACCCTGATTTAAGTACACAGAGCTAGATGCAATGTTATCAAAATTGTAAGCCCTTAACATCTTTTTTAATGTCAGCAAGGACAGCACAGCCGATTATGTTTTTAATCTTATCTCCGGGATCACCAGAAATATTTTGCTTTATTCCATAATCTCTCACATCTATCTTTTAATTTCCACATTCACCATCCTTGTTCTGAAAAATCACAAATTTTCTAAACCTCCCAACTGGTCTCTCTACCTCCAAGCATTCTCCCCCTCCAATCTGTTCCTTCCCACTGTTGCCATAGTTATATCGCTATTGGAAACTGTGATCACACAACAAGCTTTTGCTTTAAAACTTCCTGGGGCTAGAATTCCTTGCACAAATTTATCCACATTTCTTAGCTGGGATTTCAAGATATTCCATATTTTGTCCTAATCCGTCACCTTCAACCAGCAGTGTTTTCTCCCAACTTGTACCTCATAATTTATCCCAACTAGACTACCAATCATCCCTCAATGCCTTCTACACTTAATTACATCATATATATTTTCCCTCTGGTGGAAATGCTCTGCCTCATCTATTATCTACTTGTTGACATTTTGATTCCTTCAATACCTAAATCAAATGTCATTTTATCCCCTTATTGATTCCTTCAATTAGAAAATAATTTTTTATGTATTTTCCATAAAGAAAGTCAAATCGCTACTACGAGGAAGGCATTCTACTATATATGGGAACACATGGTGGACAAGAAACAGGACCTCAGCCTTCACTGTGGAGTACACTACACTAGCCTGTTGCTCATAAAACTCTGGGAGACAACCTTGCCAATCAACAACCAATGGTTTTCTCTAAATTCCTAACTTTCAGAAACCATGCCATCCTCTGATCACTACTTTTCCCTCCTAGTTTCCTCATTTCCTGCACAAACACATTCACTCCTGGAACACATTAACTTCTTCCTAGGTTTCCCTTTCTTATCTAGATAGCTTTTGATGCCTTCTGCCCTATTCCTCTTCTCCTTATTTGCTGTCAACCCCAACCTTTGTCTGATTTCAGGTTCTTCATTCTCCTCAACATCTATACTTGCTCTACTGAGCTTGCTGGAAAGCGTAGGCACACGACAGATTGGACCACTACTAGACAAGCTCACGGTCTCCAACAGAAATGAGACCATTAATGTTTCTCTGCAATCTTTTTATCTGTTCGCAACTAGCTCTATGTTACAGCACACAAAACAGCTATTTCTAGTTTTTATTGTTGAGTGTCATCAGCAGGGTAAAGACCTCCAAAAAGCTTTCTCTATAAAACCAACGAGAACACTGGAAAAAAAAAAAAAAAAAAACATCAAAATCAACTTTCAGAGTTCTGGAAATTAGCCAAAGGCTGGCAACAAGCTGGGACATTTTTTGATTAAAGTGGATGAACATTTGTAAGGACAGCAGGCTTACTGGGGTTTTAACTTGCTTTGGTGCTATCCTCTTCTCTCTAGCTACATGGCACATTGAAAACCAACAGCCTCTCCATTACAGTGAAAATCAGCAACCTAGCTGCTGAGATGAGAAGAAGAATTCCTCCAAAGCTCATTCACAGATAACTATCATTATCTTCCTTTAATGGTAGTTCTTGGAAAATCCCATTTGCAAGGCTTCTCTTTATTTGACCTTTGTTTGTCCAGAGCAAACAATCATTTCCCCAAGGGCATTTGCTGACAATCATCAGCACTGCAGCTACTTAAGCAGTGAGGCAAACATTAAGATGACCAAAAACTGAAAAAGAATAACTGATGAATGACATATCCATGTGGGTTGTGAAAAGTTCCAGTGTAATCCTGGAATCCAGAATGCCACATTCATGTCCAGGAGAGAGAGTGTGTGTGTGTGTGTGCGTGTGTGTGTGTTTAGGAAAGACCTGAGAAGTCCGCAAGTTCTCACCACTGGGATACCTTAAGGATCTGCAGTAAGTGAAGGTGCCTGGTGATATGTTGGAGGCCTGTCCCAACAGGCACACAAAGCCCCTCCCTTAACAAAGACTGGGAGACTTCAAGTGCCAGACATTTAAGGAAGTCTCTGCCCAATCCCTAGTTGACTATGAGGCTAAAGAAACAGACTCCCAGGGCCACACATAAAAAAGAAAAAGGTGTGCAAAACTAGTTAAGAAACTCCTGCAAAGAGACAAAGTATGAATCCCACAGGGGGAAAAACGAAATCAGAAATTGTCCCTGATACTAAACAAAGGTTTTTCATTTAGCTACTTTACATGTGTTCAAAGAATTAAACAAATCATGTCTAAAGAACAAAAGGAAAGTATGAGAATGATGTCTCACCCAAATAGAGAATATCAATAAAGAAACTGAGATTATAGAAAAGAACTAAATAGGAGTTCTGGAAAGGTACAATAACTGAAACTAAGAGTCTACTAGAGGGGCTCACCTGTAGGTTTAAGCTAGCAAAAGACAGAATCAATGAAACTGAATAGATCCACTGAGATTACCAAGTATGAAAAACTGGGAAAAAAGGGAATGAAAAAATAAACAGCCTCAGAAGCCCATGGGACACAATCAAGAGTGCCAACACACATATAATGGACATCTCAGCAGGAGAAGAAAAGGGCAGAAAGAATATTTAGAGAAACAAATTTGATGACTAACATACATTTACAGTTCCACGAAGCTCAACAAAATCCAAATAGGGCAAACTCTAGACACATTGTAATCAAATTACTGAAAGACAGTCTTGAAAGGACCAAGGCAGAAGCTACACATCCCATACAAGGATCTTCTATAAGAGTAACAGCCAGTGTTTCATCAGAAAACACGGGGGGCCAGAAGGCAGAGGGAGGACATGTATAGTGAAGGGAAAAGAAGAAAAGCCAACCTAGAATTCTACATTCGGCAAATCTTCATTGTTCTCTTCAAGGCTTCCAACACAGTCCAGCCCTCTCCCGCTGCTGCCCCCTTAGCAAATAAGCTCATTTTATCTTTCAACAGAAAATAGGACCCGTGTAGTAAGAATTCCCTGGGCTTAATCCTGACTTTCCATGAACACGGGTTTCTACATTCCCTTCAATCCTTACCTCTTTTACCAAACTTAGGGGAGCAAGTGTTCTCCCTATTATATTAGGCCAGTCCTTTCCTCCATGCTCTGAATTCACCCCCCACCCTCCCAGATGCTCCATTTTGTCCAGCTCCTTTTCTTTATCTTCAACCTCCTACTTTCTGCTGGTTCTTTCCCTTAGCATATAAAAATGTCCAAATATCTCCCATTTAAAAAATAAATAAACAAACTCTTTAACCCTTTCTTCCTCTCTAGCAGACAGTCTCAGCTTTATACTTACCTATGGGTAGTAGGTAGCTCTGTCTAGTGTCTCGCATGCATTTCAAACTCAACATGTTTATTTTACTTTTATTTTTTTAAGAGAGGAAGAGAGAGAGACAGAGAGAGAGAGAGAGAGAGAGAGAAGGGGGGGAAGGATAGAGGGAGAGGGAGAATCTCAAGCAGGCTCCATGTACAGCACAACTCTGAGATCATGATCTGAACCGAAATCAAGACTCGGATGTCTAAACGACAGAGTCACTCAGGCGCCCCAACTCAACGTGTGTAAAGTCAAACTTGGCATCTCCCCAACATCCATCTCTACCTGCTCTGACTCCTGTGTTCCCTGTGAATGTGGAAGCACTTGACATCTACCAGCCCAGATACCATCCCTGACACCCCTCTGTCCTTCTGCAAATTCTACCTCTACAGGTCAAATGGTTCTGGCCTGTTCTCTCCGTGCACAACATTGCCTAGCTCAGAACTTCAACACTCCTCATCTACACTTCTTTTATCGCTGCCAAACTGTTGTCCTCACTTCCACTTACGTTCACCTTCAACCCATTCTCCCAAGAGTCACTAGATTAATTTTTTTAATAGAAAAAAACCTTAATACTTTTTTTCAATCTCTGCCTCCTCTACTTCACTTTCTGCCACTTCTCAAACTCTACATTTAGCCACACCAAGCTGAAACCCCACATGCAATGCCCCCTTGTGGCTCCAAGCGTTTAGACATGTCATTCTCTTGGAATACATGGAACCTGGTTGATTTCTATTCATCCTTCTATATTTTCCCCTAGCTTTACCTACTTTTAAGTAGGTAAAGTAGGTGGTTTTAAAACATGTCTTCAAATATTTTGTCACATTGCCTTTCAAAATGTGTGGGCTTGAGTGTGGGCTGCTTTACTGATTCACATGTAACAAACAGAATATGGCAGAAGTAATTGTAATGGGCACTGATGCCACCCCCTCACACTATCTCTTATTCACACTGGGGGAAGTCAGCTGTGTGGAGGCACTCAAGCATTTCTCTGAGGTGGTCTACTGGCAAGGCGCTTGGGCCTCTTACTAAGAGCCAGACAGAAACGGAATACTTTGGCCACCAATTATGCAAATGAGCTGTCCTAGAAGCAAATCCTCTAGCCCCACTGACGTCTTTAGATAATTGATTCCCTGAGCAACTTGACAGCAACCTCAAGAGAGACCACGAGCCAGAACTACCTAATTCACTCTCAAATTCCAAACCATGGCAACTTTGAGATAACAATGTTCATTAAGTCATTAAGTTTTAGGAAGGGAATTTGTTACACAGCAATAGACAACCAACATACTTCTACGAAGACCACTCCGACATCAGCAAGCTGAGTTAAGCCCTCTGTGCTGTGACACTTGACGATTAATGCTTACACCATAGAGTGGTGTTGACAATTTAAAGTCTCTCTTCCTTGCCTCCCCTGAAAGCTATCTGTGGGCAAAAACAGTTTTACTCATTTTTAATCTCCAGAACTAGGCATAGCTATGTATTAAAGGCAAATGGAAAGGAGGATGACATGAAATATGGAAGTAACGTAAAACCCAAACAAGGATTTTATAAATATGAACTCCTTCCCTTCTTGAAATTCACATAAGCAACAAGAAAGTAGGATGTGGAGAAAGGGGAACCCTCTTCCACTGTTGGTGGGAATGCAAGTTGGTGCAGCCACTTTGGAAAACAGTGTGGTGATTCCTCAAGAAATTAAAAATAGAGCTTCCCTATAACCCTGCAATTGCACTACTGGGTGTTTACCCCAAAGATACAGATGTCGTGAAAAGACAGGCCATCTGTACCCCAACGTTTATAGCAGCAATGGCCACGGTCGCCAAACTGTGGAAAGAACCAAGATGCCCTTCAACAGACGAATGGATAAGGAAGATGTGGTCCATATACACTATGGAGTATTATGCCTCCATCAGAAAGGACAAATACCCAATTTTTGTAGCAACATAGACGGGACTGGAAGAGATGATGCTGAGTGAAATAAATCAAGCAGAGACAGTCAATTATCATATGGTTTCACTTATTTGTGGAACATAACAAATAACATGGTGGACATGGGGCGATGGAGAGGAGAAGGGAGTTGAGGGAAATTGGAAGGGGAGGTGAACCATGAGAGACTATGGACTCTGAAAAACAACCTGAGGGTTTTGTAGGGGCGGGGGGTGGGAGGTTGGGGGAACCAGGTGGTGGGCATTATGGAAGGCACGTATTGCATGGAGCACTGGGTATGGTGCAAAAACAATGAATACTGTTATGCTGAAAAGAAAGTTAAAAATAAAAATAAAAATTAAAATTAAAAAATAAAAAGAAGAGCATGTTGCTTTTGATGTTGGGTCATGAGTTCATCCCTCATCTGCTTATAGAGATTATAGGTAATTAAACTTTAAAAAAATAGGGCGCCTGGGTGGCTCAGTGGGTTAGGCCGCTGCCTTCGGCTCAGGTCATGATCTCAGGGTCCTGGGATCGAGTCCCGCATCGGGCTCTCTGCTCAGCGGGGAGCCTGCTTCCTCCTCTCTCTCTTTGCCCGCCTCTCTGCCTACTTGTGATCTCTGTCTGTCAAATAAATAAATAAAATCTTAAAAAAAAAAAAAAATTAAAAAAAAACACCCTTAAAAAAAAAACTTTAAAAAAATAAATTTTTCCTTGAGAAAAAAAAAGTAGGTAACTGCAAGGTAGCAATACATTGCCTCACAAGGGTATGAAGAAGACAAAATTATGGTTGTAAATACTGTAAAATTATACATCATAAAGGCAACATCTTATGCGGTATCCAGGGAATACGGTCATCCCTAAAAGTGAAGACATCAGATGTAACTGACACAACCTATGCCTTTGACTGATAATGTCTTTAAAATATAATCATCACTGGGGTGCCTGGGTGGCTCAGTGGTTAAAGCCTCTGCCTTCAGCTCAGGTCATGATCCCAGGGTCCTGGGATCGAGCCTCATATCGGGCTCTCTGCTCAGCAGGGAGCCTGCCTCCTCCTCCTCTCTCTTTCTGCCTGCCTCTCTGCCTACTTGTGGTCTGTCTGCCAAATAAATAAAAATCTTTAAAAAAATAAAAATAAAAAAAATAAAAATAAATAAAATATAATCATCACTATTTATTTCTGGCATATACTGCACATGTCCTTGTACAGGGTAAAATGCACTTCCTTTCTTGGATATCAACCATAATTTTTTTAAAAAGTTCATTTCTTTTGTTTGAATGGGTAATGCAAATAGAGTATAAAATTTAAAAGAAATGATATGTGGCAAAATGTAAATCTTCCCTCCCACAGCTGTCTGCCGGCTATCTAGCTATGCTTCCTGGAAGTAATCACTGTTACCATTGTTTTCTGTGTCTATTCGCAGTCCCTCTGTGCGTGTGCAAGTGTTTACATATATTCTTTGTTATAACGAGAATAGGACCACGCTCTTTGCAGACTTCACGACTTTGCTCTTTAACCTTAATATGAAACACCTGAGAGCGCTTCCTGTCAGCATTTCATTGTACTTAACACCTTCATAATATCACATCGTGATTTTAACCAGCTCCGATGCTAGAATGTTTTCTCATCTGACTTTTCATTTTACTTTTTGGGGTGTTCGTGTATGTGTGTGTGTGTCCATATAAGTCTGTGTGGGAGAGGGTGTGTATGTGTATGAACATGTGTTGGGAGCTCCAACAGAGACTCTGCTACTCAGTTCATTCATATTATTCTGTTGGTCTGTATAAGTCTCCTTTATTGCTCTTTTTGTTTTGTTTTTGTTTGTTTTTCCTTTTTCTTAATCCTTGATCACCATTGGCATTACTCCGATATGTGTGATATTCTCCTTGTTCCCGGTCTTAAGGGAAAAAGTCTTGATGTTTCACTATGAAGTGAAGGCAGGATAACCTCTCTCACCACTACTAATAAACACTCTAAGTCTTAACCAGTTCACTAAGTCAAAAGACAAAAAATGCATGATAATTATAAAGGAAAAAGTAAAATACAGGAGGGGGGAGGGGAAAACATTATGGTTATGTGGGTAGAAAACTGTAAACACTTTGTACACAGAAAAAGAGTAAAAAAGAAAGAAAAAAAAGTAAGATGAATTCTGCCAGACCACATGATATAATTATAATAATATGTATATACTAATAATGTTTCTCATATTCAGTGAACAACTAGAAGATGAAAGGAAGTGAAAACTAATTTAATGTATGATATTTCCAAAATATCAGATGCCTCTATAAAATAATGGGCAAGACCTCTACTCTGAAAGTTGGAGACAAACTAAAGACAAAAAGAAAAAAAAAAAAAAGAGGAAAGATATGCCACGTTTGTGAACTGGTAGACTAAATATTGTTAAGATGTCAATTCTCCCCTAGACTGACCTACAAAGCCTGCTGTAAGCCCATCCAAACCAAATTTACAAGTGGGGATCTAAAATGTAAGAAAATGCAAAGAAAAAAAGAAGCTGACAAAACTCTTAAAGAAGTTAGAGGACTACCCTACCTGATTTTAAGATTTGTTAAAAAGTTACAATAATAAAGACAGTAGTGTGGTATTAAGGACAGACATACTTGATCGATAGGACCCAACTGTCAATAGATAGGTGACAAAGGTACCAAGGCAATTTAATGAGGAAAGGATAATCTGTTCCAATAAATGGTGCTGAGACAGTTGGATATCGACCAGGACGAAAGTAAACCTTGACCTTAGTGTCTCATCACAAACAAAACTCAACTCAAATTAGACTACAGACCTAAACAAAAAAGTAAAATAATAAAACTTCTGAAAGAAAGCACAAGAGAGAATCTTTGTTTTTGCACAGGCAAAGATTTTTCAGGACATAAAATATACAACCATAAAGGGAAAAAATCATAAAGGACTTCATCAAAATTAAGAATGGTGGGCTTTCTGAAAGATCTCACCGAGAAAATGAAAGCACAACCCAGAAACAACGAGGAGTTATTTCCAATATCTGACATAGCCCTTATACCCAGAAAATTTATATATATGCTTACAATTACATATACTTATAATCCAATAAAAAGATAAAAAAAACACCCAAATTTTTAATTGAATATAAATTCAGGGGGGAAATAAAAGACTTATACCAATGGCCAGTAAGTACAAGAAAAAAAATTCAACATTATTACTCATGAGAAGAATGAGAATTGAAACTGCAAGATTCCATTTTGCATCTACCAGAACAGTTAAAATCAGAAAGATTAGCTACCAATCCTTGGCCAGGATGTGGGAACAACTGGCACCCTCATACACTGGTCATGGGAGTAACTTTGCAGAACCATCTGGAATCTTCCTATAAAGAATATATCTGTCCCATGGTCCAGTAATTTTACTCCCTAGATATTTACCTGAAGAGAAATGAAAAGTCTGAGTCTTCACAAAGACTTGTCTACAAGTCTTCATAGCAGTTTAATTCGTAATTGCCAAAAACTGAACACAATTCAAACCTTCATCAACAGAAGAATGGATTAAAAAAAAAAAAAACTTATGGTTTATTCTGTTACATCTTAGGTAAGAAGCTTTGTATTGTCTATTTCTATTCCAGTGGTCATATGGACTATAGACTCTTTAAGACACGGATCCCTCTCATACCGTCCACACCTGATAGCACCCAGTTAATAAGGGTCTACCAAATATTTGTTGCTATAAAACTGACCTCAAGAGAAAATAAGGAGGTATAATTATGAACACCACTGTTACCAAGGGAATACCTAATTTTATTGGCAGCAAATGTTAGGATTCAGTATCTACTAGAGCTCTTTTTTTTTTTTTTTTTTTTTTAAATATATTTTATTTATTTATTTGAGAGAGAGACAGTGAGAGAGAGCATGAGTGAGGAGAAGGTCAGAGAGAGAAGCAGACTCCCCATGGAGCTGGGAGCCCGATGCGGGACTCGATCCCGGGAATCCAGGATCATGACCTGAGCCGAAAGCAGTCGTCCAACCAACTGAGCCACCCAGGCGTCCCATCTACTAGAGCTCTTGAGATGTTAACGACCTACTGAATCAACTCCACAGACTGAAGTCTGGAGTCAGAATGCCTGGGGATGGGATTCTCCACCTGCAACGTAGCATACAGAAAGGCAGAGAAGTCTCTGCATCTCTGTAAAATGAGCTTAATGCATGGATCACCCCATAGGGTTACTCCTGTGAGGATCACGTAATTATAAAGGTCTCAGAAACACCTGCTGCACATGACAAGCACTATATAAACATTAGCTATTATTACTACTTACAGTCTGGATTTCTATGCAGAGATACAACACTGAAGATGTTAGTCATTAGAGAATAATTAGGATACATTTTTAAAAATTTTCTATCAAAAAAATACAGGCACTATCAGGAAACACACATTGTTTATTTCACTCTGCCGATTTTAAAATATGGAGAGTCATACCAAGTCAAACTTCAGGCAAAGGATAAAGGAATTGGTACTGATATTTTAAACCATATTCTTAACAGGTATTATTTAAGGGGGAATGTGTTCTTTATAAAGACCTCTGAAAACCCAGTTTTTTCAACACAAATTTATTGAATGCCTATTCTAATGCGCTTATCTTAAAGCAAAATGTTGCAATAATTAGTTAATATTACCTCTAGGTATGAGTATAAATAATGAAAGTTCAGAAGACACGAGTTAAACAACTAAATCAACTCTTTTGAAGGAGAACGGGTGGGGTTGGGTGGGAGCTGTACCACAGTTAAGAGAGTACGCTGTTCATATCAAACTCTTTGGGAAGGTTTCTCTCGTTTCTCCCCCCAGCAGAATCACTGTGGTCCTGAGACACTCAAATGAGAGATGAGTCTAATCCCTCAACCGTCCTTCAGGAAAAAAAAAATGCCCTAAACCACTGTCCTAAATTACAAACTAGATGACATCCCAAAGGACCCATTGTATGCTGCCCTTTTAGCTAATTATTTGGCTCTGAAGAACTACCACACAACTTCGATACCTGAGAGGAAGAAAGGAAAAGCAGAATACCATGATCTTGGGGATGCCTGGGTGGCTCAGTGGATTAAGTGCCTGACTTTGGCTTAGGTCAGGACCTCAGGGTCCTGAGACCGAGTCCTGCATTGGGCTCCCTGTTCAGTAAGGGGCCTGCTTCTCCTTCTCCCTCTGCCCCTCCCCCCTCATGCTCTGTCTCTCTGTCTCTCAAATAAATAAATAAAATCTTTTTAAAAAAATAGCATGGGGGCGCCTGGGTGGCTCAGTGGGTTGAGCCTCTGCCTTCGGCTCAGGTCATGATCTCAGGGTCCTGGGATCGAGCCCCGCATCAGGCTCTCGGCTCAGCAGGGAGCCTGCTTCCTCCTCTCTCTTTCTCTGCCTGCCTCTCTGCCTATTGTCTGTCAAATAAATAAAAATCTTATTAAAAAAAATACCATGATCTTGATCTGGCGCTTCCAGGTTGTAGCCATACCCCAGCAGCGTGCGCACGGCCTCACGGAGGCTGTCCTTATTGGATTTCTTGGTGCGGTCATCTAGAAGGGCATAGGGAACCAGACGAGGGTTTCTTCTGTTCTTTACATCCTACAGGAAGAGAAAAGGTGTCCATCGTCAAAGTAGGACTAAAGCAATCCTTCTGGAAGGGTGACAGCTTCCAAATATAATAGAATGTGAGGCCCCTGAGGTAAAAGCTGCCCCTTCCCCACCACCTTAGTCTTTTCAGGTAATGGAAGTTACTGAACCCCTAGCAATAGAAAAGATGGATCAGATGAGTGACTGCAGGCCCTCCCCAGGAGAAGAAGAAGTAAACAACAACAACAACCAAGCCAGCTGGAAGGATCTCTTCAACCACCTTCCATCTGCAGGGGTCACAGGGCAACCTGTGAATTTAGAAAACATGGAATTTCCTTGCAAAGCTGACAGACAAGTCTTTGTTACAAGAAGAGCCAAATGATCACTGGTCACTTTTCAGTGATTTTAGTCCACAAACAACATATGGCTGCTGTCTCTTTCTCGGAAAAACTCAGCATGTTATAGACAGCCATTCTATGAACTCAAATGGCCTGAAGAGTAATGCATTAAGGTGACTCTATCAACCTGTGAAACCTGTTAATAGCAGAAATACTGAAATACCTACAAAACTCATGAACTGTTTATGACAAAAGAGGCTCCAGGTTTAAAATGCGATGGCACTGATGTTGGCAAAGCCAGAAAGCTAGCTATCCTACTATCCTGGCAAAAGAAAGTGCTTCCTTTCATCCACTGCCTGAGACTCTGCTGCAGATTTTGTCGGACTTTCCAGATCTCAAGAAGCATTCTCAATTCTCAGGTGAACCTGAGCTTGACTAAGAATGACAAGGCTGTAGATCCTTCCCAAATGTCTCAAAACAAATATGCCACGTGGTGGATGGGGTTTGTCTCGGTTGGGTAAGAGCAAGGAAAGCTTTTCTTACTGTCTTCTCCCCTCTCTCTAGCAAATTTGTGCTGAACACCTGCTCCTGAATACATGAACACGGATGGACACATTGGGGGTTAAGGTCGCCTAGGTCATTTGGTGGGGAGCACCACTCCAAAGCCACACCAAATAAACTAACACTATAAACATTACCCTGCTCTCCTCTCTTTCAACGTGGTATTAGCCCCCAAACTTTTCCTCTATAGAAGGTCTGAAGCATTAAATGAATCATCCTCCTCTCTTGAGATGGTGTCCTGGGACTCAGTTAAAAGGAGCTCCCCAGGGGATCCGACGCACACTCATGTTTGAAAGCAGCTGTGCTCGAGAGACAGAGAAGAGGGTAATTTGAGGAAACCACTCTCAAGGACTTTCAGTAGGTTATGTTAACAAGAAGGTGATGGAAAATTCAAGACACTTATTCAAATAACCTGGCAAACATGGGCTATGTCAGTGGGGAATGCGGTGGAGGGATGGGGTGCGACCTGGGGGAAGGAATGGAAATGATTTAAATGAGAGCTCCAGCAGGTTCAAACAGAGCCTTGTGCTTTTATGAGGAAACACATGCACAGGAAGGAGCGCCCCTACCCTGAAGACAGGGACCTTAGGGAACTGCTCATTTGTCTGACAGAGCTCCGTGGTCTTCAAGATAAGTTAAGCCCTCCTTTTGCAGAGCCAGTGTGAACCCCTCATCCATCTGGGAATATAAGGTTCAGGTTCTCTCTCTCTCTCTCTCTCTCTCACACACACACACATACACAAACACACACACACACCCCTACACATAGAAACAATGCTGGAGCAGATGTAGTGTTGACATTCTCATCAGCTACAACCAGCTTAATTCAATATAAAAATATATTTTATGAGGTATATCAAGGCTCTTCCATTTTTATTTGGCCTTCCCAATAGCAAGAAGTCACTGGCTTACACGGGTTTTCAAAACTCATTTCTTCAAACCAATATTTAGGCTGTTTCCTGGACCATAGTCTAAGCCTGTAAATAAGAATCCATTTTATTCCTGAAAAATTCTAAGTACAGGAAGCCTAAACTGAGCTGCCAAGAGGCACTGCAACAAGGCAGTGAAGCATCTTGGCTCTGGAGTCCGAAGGCTTGATCCCAAGCAGGGTCTGCCACCTGCTAGCCGCAGAGCGCTGGGCAAACTGTGCCCAAGGAGGATCCCCGTGCACCATATGTCAGCTGGGAATAAAAGGATTCCTCCCTCACGGAACTGTTGTCAGAGTTTAAGAGAATATGTGTCAAGCTCCTGTAAGGGACAGCCACCTAATTTAAGAGCAAACCACCCTACGTATTTGGTCTGCCCAGGCACTGCTGTGAGCCTCTCTCACAAGTAAGTTATAGAATGACGTTAAGTTCCTTACTGCCGAGGGAAACAGTAGCTCAGAGAATTTAAGAAGCCTGCCAGGGTCACACGAGGACTCAGAGGTGAGAGGCTCAAATGCGTTCTTCGGCCCCTCGGCGATGACACCTCCTGGTGTACTCACGGACTGTTAGTCACTCCCACCAGCGCCACCATTAATAGAGAGAGATCCACGACTCTGACATCCAGAAACCTCAGAAAACCCATCCTTGACTAACTTTAACACAAACTCAGTTGGTGGTAGAACGTGATCTGAATTGAAGCAAGCCTGTTTATAGGCTTTATTTATCCCCTCTTGGTATGATCAGGCCTACCCGGTGCTGAACAAATAGTAATTTACATTCTGCTGCCCTGCGGAGGGTGCTAAGAAGCATGTAATCGATCACCGTATCGCCATTCCAGAAACCGAAGGATATCTGGATTCTGACATTCATCTGGCCCCAAGGGTTTCAAACGAGGAACGGTGGACCTCTTTTATTATTATTGTATATCAATCTTCTCATATTTCAGAAGTTTCTCCTTAAAGACAATCTCAGAGAGAGAGAGAAATGCCATGAAACCACATAATAAATCACTGTGGTGGTTCAAACTCCCTGCTTTTACTCAGGGTTATGGTCATCTGACTTCCAGAGTCCAGCACTGGACAGGTGTGTCACTGCATACGTATATTAAGACATGTATGTGAGTTTCAAAACAATAATTATTTAATCTCCCCTGTTACGAACGATGCTGATTGGCACTTAAACAAACCTCAGCCTCCATGCTCTAAAGCCCCCTCATACCTGTTGGATGCCATAAGTCCAGCCCTGCCGGATTCGATCCCGGGCCCACACATTATGGGCATTTTCTGCCAACTTGTCCACCATCGCTTCCTGAGATGGGGTGAGTTTGATAAAGCTCAGGTCCATTGGGGCAGGCTTGTACCCACTTGTCAGCTGGTAACTATAAGGCAAAACAAAAGAAATATGTAATTGGCCTTTTTGAAAAAGTCAAAGCTGAAAAATCCCTATACCAGTCTCTTTATGGCCATACCTACTTCTAATGGTTCATTTAACCACAGTGGTTACCTGGTCAGCAAGCCTGGAACCCTTCACTTAAGTTAATAACTCATTAAGTAGAAAGGCCACACAATCTTGGTTTTAATTTTTATGCCAGTGAAAGCAAAATGAGACAAGTTACCAATCTCTCAAAGTTGAGAAGGATTTACTGAGTTCCTAACTCTTGAGGCTCTTCTATAGTACAAACCACCAAAATACTGGTTATCAATGAAAACATCTGATGGATTTCTCTTCCTATTCTCATTTTCTTCAACTATTAAGTGTTGCATTAATTTGTATATTTATGTATTTAATGAATCTGTGGATCTTTACAGATACTAGCTATTTATTATTCTATAGGTAAATTTTAATGTATTTATAAGTTATTTTCCTATTTTCTTTCTTAGTTATATAATTTAGGAAGCATCTGGATAAGACAGAGGGTAGAAAATCCCAGGTATTGGGGCGCCTGGGTGGCTCAGTGGGTTAAGCCGCTGCCTTCGGCTCAGGTCATGATCTCAGGGTCTTGGGATCGAGTCCCGCATCGGGCTCTCTGCTCAGCAGGGAGCCTGCTTCCTCCCTCTCTCTGCCTGCCTCTCTGCCTGCCTCTCTGCTTGCCTCTCTGCCTGCCTCTCTGCCTGCCTCTCTGCCTACTTGTGATCTCTCTCTGTAAAATAAATAAATAAAAAAAAAAAGAAAAAAAAAAAGAAAATCCCAGGTATTTAACCATCTAAAAAATAATGAAGGCCTGGGTTTTAAGGAACTCTTACCTGAAACTACTTCTATATGCTGAAATGGAGAGAAAGCACTAAAACAAGTGTAGGTTTTCATCTTTCATAAGAGCTATAAAATTGAAAAATACCAAGTTTCCAGCATGTACATATTAGGGCAATAATACTGCCCGACCCCCCACAGATACACACAGTCACCTCATTCTCTTTAACTACTGAGATTCCAACAAAACCTGTTTTATAGCTGCTTCTCTTCTGTTCTTCTGTCATTGTTGTATTACCTATAGTCAACCAGGCCTTGAGGTCAGATTTGTTTCTAATCCATTTTTCAAAATGCCATCGTACTTGAAATAGGACATGGCAGATAATCAGCCTTCTGATTTATAGTTTTTGAAAGATTTGGTGGAAGGAAGCAAGATGGCAGAAAAGTAGGGAGCCTTGTTTCATCAGGTCCCTTGAATGTAGTCAGATAACTATCAAATCATTCTGAAAACCTACGAATTCAACCTGAGATGAAAGAAAAGAATTGCTGGAATTCTACAAATAGAAAAGCAACCACTTTGGGGACGGTAGGAGGTGTGGAGAACTGAATCAGATGGAAGATGAACAGCAGGGGAGGGAACCTCTGTAAGCAGCTCCCAGAGAGTGTTACAGCCCCAGAGCACAAAATCAGTACTTTTAAAAATCTGCTCCAGTGAGAGACAACCCTACTGGAAAGGTGCTCAGATGGCAAAGCGGGACAAAATTCTAGGTGGGATCCTGTGGTCTCAGAAAGAATGGGGATGCCTGAGCTGGCAGAGCTCCCAAGCACTGGAGCAGGAAACTGGCTATGGTCAGCAAGCCCAGGAGTGGGATCTCAGCTCAGTTCGCCATAAACCGTGAACAGCAATTCAATCAGAAGACTAGTCTCCGTGCGGGGAGGCCTACATGTGGCAGGCCTGGGAGAACCCTCTTCTCTCCCCTGGGAAGAAAAGTAGGGTGTGCTTCGAAGGAGTCTGCAGAGTTCGGCGCACATAAAAGTGAAGACTGCTTTTCCCTGAATTTTTACTGAATTTAGGGGCCCAAGATCTTTCAGCTCCAGGGCTAGAAACAGGGATACAGCCATTTTTATTTTCATTTAATTTTTGTCCTCTAATGGGCCACAGAAATCCTTCGGGGAACAAAACCCACATAGAGCAACCCAAAGCAGCTTACACTGAGACTGGTCCCCTGGCAAGGGACAGTGCAACTCTACCCAGGCAAAGGCATCTGAGAATCAGAGCAGCAGGCTCCTCCCCCAGAAAACTAGCTATAACATCAGTGTAACACCAAGTGTACCAAACTCACAGAATTGCAAAACTCCAGTGTGAGGGGAAAATAGTATATAGAATTCGAGGGTTTTTTCTCATGATTCTTTTATCTTTCAGTTTATAATCTTTTTCCCCCCTTTTCAATTACTTTCTTATTTTAGCAACTCTATTTTTTAGCCTTTTTTTAAAACTTTCATTTTCACATTTATATTTTATAGATATAGTCTTCATTTTTCGCTTCCTTTCACTGTATTCAATTTCATTTTTGTATATATATGTTTTGCTTTCTTTGAAATTTTGGGATTTAGGGTCTTCTAACAGAGCAAAATATACCCATGACCAAGTGGACCACCCTGTCTTATCCACTTGGGAAATTATATTTTCTTTTTTCCTTTTTCTTTTCATTTTTGGTTTCAGACCTCTTCAGATTTGTTTAGTTGGTATTTTGCTTGAGTCATCCTTGATATTTTTTATTTTATTCCCTTGTTCATCCATTCTTCTCTAGGCAAAATAACTACAAGGAAGAATTCACAACAAAAGAAAAAAACAGAAGTAATACTCTGTGCCACAGACCTAATCAATATGGATATAAGTAAAATGTCAGACCTAGAATTCAGGATAACAATTATAAAGTTACTAGCTGGGCTCGAGAAAAGCATAAAAGACACCAGAGAATCTCTTAATGCAGAAATAAAATCTAATCAGGCTGAAATTTAAAAATGTTTCAACTAACATGCATTCTAAATTGGATGCTCCAACAGCTAGGGTAAATGAGGCAGGAGAGAGTCAGTGACAGAGAAGACAAGATGATGTAAAAGAAGGAAGCTGAGGAAAAGAGAGAAAAACAACGAATGGATCACGAAGGGAAGCTTCAAGAAATTAGCGATACCATCAACAATGTTAGAATTATTGTGGTCCCAGAGAAAGAAGAGAGACAGGGACATAAGGCATATATGAGCAAGTCACAGCTGAGGACTTCCATAATTAAGGAAGGAAACAGACATTCAAGTCCAAGAGGTAGAGAGAACGCTCCTCAAAAATCATTAAAAATAGATCAAAACCCTGACATATAATAGTGAAGCATGCAAATCTCAGAGATAAAGAGAAAATCCCAAAAGAAGCTTGAGGCAAGAACTCCTTAATCTACAATGATAGAAATATTAGACTGGCATCAGACCTATCCACAGAGACCTGGCTGGCCATAAAAGGCCAGAATGACACATTCTTGGTGCTAAATGAAAAAAAACATGCAGCCAAAGATGCTTTTTCCATCTAAAGTATCATTTAAAATGTATGAAGAGATAAAGAGCTTCCAGGACAAACAGAAACTAAAAGAATCTGTGATCACCAAACTAGCCCTGTAAGAAATATTAAATAAATTTTAAATTTATTTTAAAATTTATATTTTAAAATATAAATTTTATTTTATATTATTAATATTAAATAAATTATCTCTCTCTCTGAAGAGAGAGCCCAAAAGTAACATAGATCAGAAATAAACAGAGACAATCAACAGGATAAGGGACTTTACAGGCAATACAATGGCACTACATTCATATCTTTCAATAGTTACTCTGAATGTAAATGGACTAAATGCTCCAATCAAAAGACACAGGGTATAAGACTGGATAAAAGCAAGACCAATCCATATGCTGCCTATAAGAGATGGACTTTAGACCTAAAAATACCTTCAGATTCAAAGTAAGGGGGTAGAGAACCATTTATCATGGCAATGGATGTCAAAAGAAAGCTGGGATAGCAATCCACATATCAGACAAATTAGATTTTATTTATTTATTTTTTAAGATTTTATTTATTTGACAGAAAGAAAGAGAGACAGTGAGAGAGGGAACACAAGCAGAGGGAGTAGGAGAGGGAGAAGCAGGCTTTCCACTGAGCAGGGATCCCATGCAGGGCTTGATCCCTGGACCCTGGGATCATGACCTGAGCCAAAAGCAGATGCTTAATGACTGAGCCACCCTGGCATCCCAGACAAATTAGACTTTAAAGCAAAGACTGTAGTAAGGGATGAAGAGGGACACTATATATACTTAAGGAGTTTATCCAACAAGAACATCTAACAATTATAAGTATTAATTATATAATTATATATAGTTATATGTATATAATTATAACAATTATAAGTATTAAATTAATAAAGAAAACACATTGATAGTAATACAATAATAGTAGGGGACTTTACCCCACTCACAGCAATGGGCAGCTCATCTAAGCATAAGATCAACAAGGAAATAAGGGCTTTGAATGACACACTTGACCAAATGGACATCACAGATATATACAGAGCATTCATTCCTAATGCAACAAAATACACATTCTTTTCAAGTGCACATGGACCACTCTCCAGAATAGATCACATACTGGGTCACAAATCAGGCCCCAACTAGGACCAGAGGATTGGGAATATTTCTGCATATTTTTAAATCACAAGGCATTGAAACTTGAACTAAGTCACAATAGGAAATCTGGAAGGAACTCAAACACTTGGAATTAAAGAGCATCCTACTAAAGAATGAATGGGCCAACCAGGAAATTAAAGAAGAATTTTTAAAATTCATGGAAATAAAGAAAATGAAAACACAACTGTTCAAAACCTTTGGGATATAGCAAGGCAGGCCCTAGGAGGGAAATACATAGCAGCACAAACCTTTCTCAAAAAAATTAGAGAAGTTTCAAATATACAAGCTAGTCTTACACCAAAAGGAACTGGAGAAAGAACAGCAAATAAAGCCTAAACCAAGCAGGAGAAAAGCAGTAAGAAAGATTAAAGCAGAAATCAATGAAACAGAAACCAAAAGAACAGCAGATCAATGAAACTAGAAGCTGGTTCTCTGAAAGAATTAATAAGATCAATAAACCACTACCCAGACTTATCAAAAAGAAAAGAGAAAGGACCCAAATTAATAAAATCATGAATGAAAGAGGGGAGATCACAACCAACACTGAGGAAATACTAAGAATTAGAAGAACATATTATGAGTAGCTATATGCCAACAAATTAGGCACTCTGGAAGAAATAGATGCATTTCCTAGAGACATACAGACTACCAAAACTGAAACAAGAAAAAATAGAAAACCTGAACAGACCCATAATCATTAAGGAAATCGAAGCAGTAATTAAAAATCTCCTAACAAATCAGAGTCCAGGGCCAGATGGCTTCCCAGGGGGAAGAACGAATACCTATTCTTCTGAAGTTGTTTCAAAAAAAATAGAAAGGGAAGGAAAACTTCCAAACTCATTCAATGAGTTAACAAAAGAAAGGTCAAGCACCATATAATCCTCTCAGTTGATGGGAAAAAGCATTTGACAAAATATAGTATCGTTTCTTAATTAACACTCTCCACAGTGTAGGGATAGAAGGAACATACCTCAGTATTGTAAAATCCATCTACGAAAAGCCCACAGAGAATATTATTCTGAATGGGGTAAAGCTGAGAGCTTCTTCCCTAAAGTCAGGAACACAACAGCAATGCCTACTCTCACCACTGTTGTTCAACATAGTACTAGAAGTCCTAGCCTCAGCAATCTAATAACAAAAAGTAATAAAATGCATTCAAAATGGCAATGAAGTCAAACTCACTCTTCATAGGAAACATGATACTTTATGTGGAAAACCTGAAAGACTCCACCTTGAAATTTTAAGAACTCAACAGGAATTCAGCAACATGACAGGATATAAAATCAATGTGCAGAAATCAGTTGCATTATGTGCATTATGCACTAACAATGAGACAGAAGAAAGAGAAATTAAGGAGTTGATCCCATTTACAACTGCACCAAAAAAATGTTGATATCTAGGAATAAACCTAACCCAACAGGTAAAAGATGTGTATTCTAAAAACCATAGAATACTGCTGAAAGAAATTGAGAAAGACACAAAGAAATGGAAAAACATGTCATGCCCATGGACTGGAAGAACAAATATTGTTAAAATCTCTACACTACCTAGGGCAATCTATACATTCAATGCAATCCCTATCAAAATACCATCAACTTTTTTTCGCAGAGCTAACACAAATAATCCCAAAATTTGTATGGAACCAAAAAAGACCCTGAATAGTCAGAGTAAAGTTGAAAAAGAAAATCAAAGCTGGTGGCATCACACCGTCAGACTTCAAGCTCTATTACAAAGCTGAATCAAAACAGTATGGTATTGGTACAAAACCAGACACATAGATCAATGGAACAGAAGAGAGAATCCAGAAACGGACTCTCAACTCTATGGTCAACTAACCATTGACAAGGCAGGAAAGAAGATCTAATGGAAAAAGGACAGTCTTTTCAATAAATGGTGCTGGGAAAATTGAAGAGCCACATGTAGAAGAAGAAACTGGACCACTTTCTTAAACTACACAAAGATAAACTCAAAACGGTTAGAAGACCTAAATGTGAGACAGGAATCCATCAAAATTCTAGGAGAGAACACAAGCAGAAACTTCTGTGACCTTGGCCACAGCAACTACTTGCTAGACGAGTCTCCAAAGGAAAGGGAAACAAAAGCAAAAATGAACTATTGGAACTTCATCAAGATAAAAAGCTTCTGCACAGCAAAGAAAACATTCACCAAACTAAAAGGCAACCTATGCAATAGAAGATATTTGCAAGTGACATATCAAATAAAGAGCTAGTATCCATTATCTATAAAGAACTTATCAAACTCAACACCCAAGAAAACCATAAATAATCTAGTCAAGAAATGGCAGAAGACATGAAAAGACATTTCTCCAAAGAAATACAAATGGCCAACAGACACATGAAAAATCATTCCATGTCCCTTGGCATCAGGGAAATGTAAATCAAAACCACAAGGAGATACTATCTCACACCAGCCAGAATGGCAAAAATTAATAACTCAGGAAACAATAAATGTTGGCGAGGATGAAGAGAAAGGGGAATCATCTTACACTGTTGCTGGGAATGTAAGCTGGTGCAGCCACTTTGGAAAACAGTATGGAGGTTCCTCACAAAGTTAAACATAGAGCTACCCTACAACCCAGCAATTGCATTACTGGGTATTTATCCCAAAGATACAAATGTAATGATCTGAAGGGGCACCTGCACCCAAATGTTTATAGCAGCAATGTCCACAACAGCCAAATTGTGGAAAGTGCTATGTCCATCAACAGATGAATGGATAAAGAAGATATGGTGTGTGTGTGTGTGTGTGTGTGTGTATGTATGTGTGTGTGTGTATGTATGTATGTGTGTGTGTGTGTGTGTGTGTATATACCTAAATATATATATATATATATATATATATATATATTTATATATATATATATATGTACCTAAAAATACCTTCAGATTCAAAGTAAGGGGGTAGAGAAACATTTATCGTGTCAATGGATGTCAAAAGAAAGCTGGGATAGCAATCCACATATCAGACAAATTAGATTTTATTTATTTATTTTTTAAGATTTTATTTATTTGACAGAAAGAAAGAGAGACAGTGAGAGAGGGAACACTAGCAGAGGGAGTAGGAGAGGGAGAAGCAGGCTTTCCACTGAGCAGGGATCCCATGCAGGACTTGATCCCTGGACCCTGGGATCATGACCTGAGCCAAAAGCAGATGCTTATCAACAAGTCAGGAAATGACAGATGCTGGTGAGGATGCGGAGAAAGGGGAACCCTCCTACACTGTTGGTGGGAATGCAAGCTGGTGCAGCCACTCTGGAAAACAGCATGGAGGTTCCTCAAAATGTTGAAAATAGAACTGCCCTATGACCCAGCAATTGCACTATTGGGTATTTACCCTAAAGATACAAACGTAGTGATCCAAAGGGGCACGTGCACCCTAATGTTTATAGCCAAACTATGGAAAGAACCTAGATGTCCATCAACAGATGAATGGATCAAGAAGATGTGGTATATATACACAATGGAATACTATGCAGCCATCAAAAGAAATGAAATCTTGCCATTTGCGACAACATGGATGGAACTAGAGCGTATCATGCTTAGCGAAATAAGTCAAGCAGAGAAAGACAACTATCATATGATCTCCCTGATATGAGGAAGTGGTGATGCAACATGGGGGCTTAAGTGGGTAGGAGAAGAATTAATGAAACAAGATGGGATTGGGAGGGAGACAAATCATAAGTGACTCTTAATCTCACAAAACAAACTGAGGGTTGCTGGGGGGAGGGGGTTTGGGAGAAGGGGGTGGGATTATGGACATTGGGGAGGGTATGTGCTTTGGTGAGTGCTGTGAAGTGTGTAAACCTGGTGATTCACAGACCTGTACCCCTGGGGATAAAAAATATATGTTTATAAAAAATAAAAAATTAATAAAAGAAAGTGAAACATCAAAAAAAAAAAAAAAGCAGATGCTTAATGACTGAGCCACCCTGGCACCCTGTGTGTGTGTATATATATATATATATATATATATATATATATATATATGCGCACATGTATACACACACACACACACATATATAAAATTATTCAGCCATCAGAAATGATGACTACTTACCATTTACACTGATGCGGACAGAACTGGAGGGTATTATGCTGAGCAAAATAACTCAATCAGAGAAAGACAATTATCATATGGTTTTTACTTATAAGTGGAATATAAGAAACAGCATAGAGGATCAGAGGGGAAGAGAGGGTAAACTGAATGGGAAATCATCAGAGAGGGAGAAAAACCATGAGAGACTTAACTATGGGAAACAAACTGAGGGTTTCTGAAGAGGAGGTGGGTACACACAGAATGGGGTAACTGGGTGATGGACATTAAAGAGGGCTTGTGATGTGATTAGCAATGGGTATTATAAACAACTGATGAATTACTGAACACTACTTCTGAAACTAATGATATACTATAAGTTGGCTAATTGAATTTAAATAAAAAAAAAGAATTAACTTATATGCCGAATTAATATAAAGGTACATGTATCTTCATCTCAAAGATTCTCCTTTATACAAAGGAAATTCACCAGCTAATTATGCCAAGTTAAAAAAAAAAATAGCCAGAACATGAGAAAATGCTGAGATAAAACTATGTAATCTTTTTTCTTTTAAGTATTCTGGGCTGTGGGTAGCAGAATTACCAGGTAAGCCTGGTACCATAAAGAGGCAGGGTATTCTACTGCTTTGTCCCCTGCTATCCACAAAATGGAGAATAATGTCTGATCGTTGGTAGACATTCAATAAAAATATGTTGAATGAATCAATGTGTTCCAGCAATAAATAATTTTTAAGAAGAATAAAGTTGAAAGTGCCTTAGTTACTATTTTATCATAAGACATCTCGTATTTTATAAATCATTTATCTATAGACAAAAGTATCAGAAATATTTTGTTTTGTTTAAGTGGATTAGATTAGTGCAGCAATTGTAACAATTATGGCTAATTACAGCCTTATGTCATTCAATTTACATCATAAGCTACATTTATAGACGAGAAATTTTGTTCTGTTTTAAATCAAAACTCTGAACATCTGGGTATTTAACAATATTTTTAAATTAAAAAATGTTTTATAATTATGCCACATGGGAGTTTTTTACTTATTTTTCTTTTTAAAGATTTTATTTATTTGTCAGAGAGAGAGCATAAAGCAGGGGGAGCAGCAGGCAGAGGAAGAGGGAGAAGCAGGCTCCCCACTGAGCAAGAAGCCTAATGTAGGACTCGATCACAGTACCCCAAGATCATGACCTCGACAGAAGGCAAATGCTTAAACCAACTGAGCTACCCAAGGCGTCCCACATGGAATTTTTTAATAGCTCATATAAATCATTGTATGTTATAGAATTCTGATCATAAATGATATATCTATAAACTGTAAGCGCAGCCCATATACAAGTTCTCATTCACAAAATATTTTTTTCAATAAAGAGCTTCCAATATATTTCCAAGGCACTGACAAATGATCAAGCTGGCAGAGTCTAATTTCTAAGTTTAATGTGACTTGTTGGAAGCAACCTTAGGAGCAATGACAAAGAACTCAGTCTTCTCTGCTGTCCCATCTTCCTATCTCTGCTTGACACCCTCCCCTCCTGATTTCCTCACATTCACCCAGCACGGGGTAGCCCAAGAGCACACATTCTTTCTTCTCTCATTTTTCAATAGCAACTTGATGAGAGCTGAAACCATCTTAATGAGCAATGTGTGCATTTGAAAAGAGGGAAATACTCTCTTACAACCAGTTCTAATGGTAGACATCCCAGCAATATCTCATATGCAATAGGGGGGTATGTTTGAAAGGCAGAGGGTGGGAAGGAGGTCCTTCCAAGTCAAACATTATAGATAAGTTCTACCAATGTGTAAAGCTGGATAATATAGAACCCTAAGCATTTCTCTTGATTTTCTAAAATTTCCCCTTCTTACATGGAGTATCTATAGAGCTGCTTTAATCTGTGATCACAAGGAAAACCCACGGAGGTGCATTTCCATCTGTTGATTTAACACAGCATAATAATTAATTAGTTCATGCTCTCTGTTAGACGCAGACTACAATTCATTTTACTTTCCTAAATAACCCTGATTTCCTCACATTCAAGAAAGGATTTAAAGCTTCAAACGATTCTTTTAAATGGCTAATAATCCCATCCAAATCAAAGTTACTAAGTCCTATTTCACCCGAACCTTACTTCCATACTGTTGTCCTTCAAATCAACAACAGTAAAATACAAGTATCTTTGAAATTCATAGATACTTCAACTTACTGTATTTGATAAATGTGCTGACATGATGAATACCTAACCAATATTAATCAGTATCAACAATGATTTATAAAACTCTTTTTCTGTTTGTAGTGTACGTTGACAAAGAATCAAACCATTGTAACCAAATGGGATTTCTTTTTTTTAAAGATTTTATTTTTGACAGACAGAGATCACAAGTAGGCAGAGAGGCAGGCAGAGAGAGAGGGGGAAGGCAGGCTCCCTGCCGAGCAGAGAGCCCGATGTGGGGCTCCATTCCAGGACCCTGGGACCATGACCTGAGCCGAAAACAGAAGCCTTAACCCACTGAGTCACCCAGGGGCCCCATAAAATGGGATTTTTTAAAAGAACATAAATAAACTTTGGCCAATAATGTCCACTTCACCTTAATAATATAATCTATTTAGGTACAAAAAGATGAACCAACCAACTGCTAGTAGGAAATATCTTCTTATGGTTGAAAAAGAACAAAAAGCCAAGCTTTTGGAGTAAATTGTGATTGACATAATCCTTGGAAGCTATGTGGTTTCAAGTAATGTTTCAGATTAATTCCCAGAAATGTAAAAGAAATGAAAGAAATACTGCTATACCAGTTTTTTGGGGGTAGAATTTCATAGTCCAAATAATAGGGACAAGTCCTATCAGTAGTAATTAAATTAATACAAAATACATAAAGTTCATGTTAAAGACATCCATGTGTTACATTCTACTTTCTTGAGCTTCCTGGGAAAATTCTACCAGAATCAGTCAACAGCTATCTTTCTCCTGCAATCTAGCTGTTTAGCAGGCATCATTTTAAACTTCTTTTACCTTAATATTCAAAGTCCCCATTCCATCAATCATTCTGAAATTTAGATTATGAGGAATATATAGGGGATGAAATAAATATATTCAAAATACTCCTTTTCCAAGGTATCCAAATTCTTTTGCAGTTATTAGCTCTGAATTTATTCTGATGTAGCATACAATTGAATAATTAAAATAAAACAGCAAGATTAATAAATTATATATACTGGGCTTCAGTTTCTTTTTTAAAGGACCTTTTTCCCCAGAAAAATAAAACAAAACACAACTGGTAAACTGCCAGTTTCATCTGCATCAAATTAACGAAGATGTGAAGAAAAAATTGATGGCACTTGGCCCCACTGATGAATTGTCACGTTAACTAGCAATTTAGTTTTGTACTTCATTGCCACCTGACCTACATTCTTCCTAAGCAGGTATTCTAAATGAGCCCTTGAAAAAAGTGTGCAGTATAATATCACTGAAGGGGCAATTAAAGTGGTGTACAAAAAACACAGCAGAATGAGAAACACTAAGCAGAAGAACCTTTTCCTTTTTTTTTCTAGCTTCTCCCACCTCTCAAGTTTACTTGTTTAGTAGGAATCAGGCTAAATGAAGCTTGGAAGTCATCCTGCTGTAAAAGATGTGCAATAAACATGAAAAGATTATGTCCAAGTTCAGTGGATGTTAGGTGTAAATTTCCAAACCAAATCAGCCCTTCAAGTACCTTGGAACCAACAGGAAAATCTCAGATGACTGCACACCAGAGATATTAAGGAAGTTTTGCTGGAAGCCCATCTACTAAAAATGCATACGGGGCTGACATTTGCTCAGAAAGAATAGAGAGATAATTCAAAAACCCTTCTCCGGAAACAAATATTGGAGAATTAATTTCAGTATAGAGATTAGAAAGGAAACAGACAAGGGATATATTTTTTCCACTAGTTCACTTCTTTGTTTTTAAGTAAATGTAATATGAGGATGTGCCTGGGAGGCCTCCCTACCCCAGCCCATCCAACTCCTCTTTTATCAATTTCTTTTTACTCCAAGGCCTTCCACTACCCCACAGGCCCTTTGAAACAAAACCACAAGGTATCCAATGCCCCAAGAACGGGTCAACGCAACAGAGAGACCAAAGAAAGCCAAACTTGGTTTTTGGATTTTTAACACGGGCTTTGAAAATTCACTGCAGAGACATTAGTCTTTCAGATAAAAGGCCTTCTGATATTAAAAGCTATGCTTTTGAATATCAAAAAAGCAAGCGCAGATGCCCTGAGACTTGAAGAAAACCAGATAAAGACTCCTTCTCCTACCCAGACAGGTTCCAGAGCCTAGAGGACAGGGGAGCTGGAAGGAAGCCAAAACTCCCTGACACTTAACCAGGTAGAGACCAGGTAGATCCCAGCACCAAGGTGAACTTCTGTCTTGCTTCCCAGAGAACACTGAGCAAAATGGCCAGATCCTAAAATCTCCCACACCAAACCCTTTCCTTGCATGGCACAACTTCAGAGAAACAAGACATTGCAACCAACCCAATCTAGGCTGACAGGTGACATTCCCTACCCCTTCCATCCACACGCTGCAATATCCAAATTGCCAGAAAGAGTATTCTTAGGTTTCTGGCACTCCCTAAAAGGCTTCCTTTAAGCCTATAAAGGAAGCTAAAAGAAGAGCAATGACCTAGAGTACTCACAGAAATGAGAGTAGACCCAAAGACCAGTGGGGAAAACAGGCATCCCATATGATGCCAGCAGCGATGAATGAAGGTAATTGACAAAGACACTCCCTCTGGTCAAACCTGAGTCAGGCTCCTCTGAGCCCTTTTTGAGACTGGGACTCTGACCTTAGGCTCTGCCCTTGTTCTAATTAGTTCCATTTTAGCAAGAACCCTACTGGATCAGTTTAACGAAAATCCACCCTTGATACTGGATCACATTCTTTGCGCTTTCTTGATATCTTATCACCGATATCTTATCAGCAAGAATCCTATCAAATTGGTTGTGCAGAATTTCCCTTCTCCTTGATGTTTCCTAGTAGTAATCTTCTATCCACTGCCCACCCGCACTCCGTGCCAATAAATCCCCACTCATCCTCGTTGGATTCCAAATGGGGTTCAGTTTGATACAGAGGTCTCTCTTCCCCAATTGCCATAGTTCCTGAATAAAATTTGCCTCTAAACTTTTAACTTCTGTCCAGCTCTGGTTTGCTTTGACATTAATTCAGTCATGAGAACAAAATCAAAGGAGATGGACCATGAATCCAATGTCCAATGTCTCCTCCCCAACGTGTAAGTGTACCAAACACAGGTAGCCCCAGTGGTTAAGAGGGAGGTAGACACTGAATTCAAATTCAACAACAAATACTCATTCAATGCTAGAATGTTTTAGGCCCTATTCTATGAACTACTGATATTATCATTAAATAACATGAACAAAGAAATCTATCTTTACAAGAATTATGTTCTGATGCAGAATCAGGCAATAAACATAGTGTAGAACAACAGTATGTTAGAAGATATAAGTGCTGTGGGGAAAAATAAAGGAGAAAAGGGGGGCATGGGGAAATGTACAATTTTAAATAGGAACGAATTTTTTTTTTATTAAATAGGGAATAATTTTAAATGGAGGTGAAGAAAGAATGCTTTGAGAAGATGACATCTAAATCAAAACTGAGAAGTGAAAATAAACACAGAAAGCTTTGATTTTAATGGAGTTTGCACTCAACAAACTAGGACTAAGTTTCTAATCCTAAGCTTCATTGTGGTGCAAGTCCATGGGGCTTAAATACAAAATTAAACCTGATCAGAGAAAATAAAGAACATTACATATTAGCACATTTTTAAATTTGCGGTTTGTGAAATTTACTTATTACATATTAAAGGAGTGTGTAAAGCTGTTTTTTTTTTTTTTCCTTCATGATCACAGTGCTTCATCATTAAAGAAAAAATTTAACTGTATTTGTACCACCATCTTTCACTTAGGTAAATATTTACGTTATCTGAATTTAGTACATGTGCTATGTCTATATAAACAGTATATCTCTATCTCTATATCATGGGCTGACATATTCAGCATCCAAGCCTTTAACTTAAGAAAGTCATTTATATAGACCTATATGCATTGAGAATATCATTCTTGCCTTTTATGTGTCCCCATATGCCTGAGATACCACTCACACCTCCCCTTCCCCATCCTTAGCAGGGACTTCAAAGGATTAGTGGTAAGAAGGTGATGGTGGACAGAAGGAATTTACCACTAAATTTAAAGACCTCTCAGACAATTCTAAATACTACCAGTTCATAATTCAACACTATCTATTATTTCCCAGTGATAAACACAGGCAACCAGTTCCTGATCTACTATGCTCTGTGTTGTGTTAATAACACAGATATGTGCTAAAGAAAGGTTTTACTAAATGGCATTGGTATTCAGACAAGGATTTTTTTCATTTATTTTTTAAAAGATTTTATTTGTTTACTTGAGACAGAGAGAGCACAAGCCAGGAGGAGAGAGAGAGAAGCAGCCTTCCCACTGAGCTGGATCATGACCTGAGCCAAAGGCAGATGCTTAACCCACTGAGCCACCAAGGTGCCCCAGATTTTTTTTTTTTCATTATACCTATAATTCTGTTTTGTTCTTAAATCTCAATTACTCAGGCATATTAGAAATTGGCAATCACCAGCTCTCAGAAGTGAACTTTTTCTATTGCATTCTTCTTTGTCTGTACAAAACCTTAAGGTTTTGTAATGAAGTGTGTATTATACATAAAAAAAAACCCTAATACACAAATAGTCTATTCTCAAATAGGAAATGCAGCATATAATTCAAATGACATTTTGAGTCCATGTTAATCCTTAAATCTGAAATGGGTCTCTTATAGGCAGCACGTAGTTGAACATTTTTTCCATCGAGCCACTCTGAGCCTTTTGATTTTGAATTCAAACCACGTACATTTAGAGTAATTGTTGATATGTAAGAACTTAGTAACTCTGCACTGAGCGGGGAGCCCAACCTGGAGCTTGATCTCACGACCCTGAGATCATAACCTGAGCTGAAATCAAGAGTTGGACACTGAACTGAGCCACCCAGGCACCCAAGTGGCTTTAGTTCTCTTTACTCTTCTACTTTAAATTCCATACTATAGTTGCATGGTTAACACACCATCTGAGTGTAGTGTTAGAGATTTCTAAGTCTGACCGATTTCTCCCCATTACCAGTGCACCATTAGCTTTCACACGCTGCTATATTCCTGGGTTAGTGTCTTTGCATTTCAGCATGAAGAATTCCTTTTAGCATGTCTTGCATGGCAGGTCTGGAGGCATTGAACCCCCCTCAGCTTTTGCCTGGGGAAGCCTTTATTTCCCTTTCATATCTGAAGAATAAGTTTGCCAGATAGAATATTCTTGGCTGGCAATTTTTAATCTTTTAACACACTGAATACATCATTCCACTCTCTCCTGGCCTGTCAGAGTTTCTGTTGAGAAATCTGCTCAAGCCTAATGGGGGTTTCTTTGTTAGGGACTTTCTTCTCTCCCTGGCTTTGAGATTCTTTATGGTTGATTTTTGACAGTTTCATTAAAATGTGTCTTGGAGAAGGTCTTTTTTACACTGACATAACAGGCTATGCCATTAGCTTCATGGACTTGTACATCCAAGTCTTTCCCAGGGTTTGGGAAGTTCTTGGCTATTATTTCATAAAACAGACTCTGCCCCTTCTCCTTTTAGAGCCTGATCATCAGATATTTGCTTTTCTCACAGAATCTGAGGGCTTTTTTAGGCTTTTTTCACTCTTTTTAAACTTAGCTCCTGCTCCTCTTCTAACCATATTAATTCTATATTCATTAACCTCCAAGCCATTTTTCTTCCTCCCCCTGATCTGTTGAGACGGATCTTCTTCTCTAGATTCTTCACCTCACTCACTGAATTCTTCAGGTCCAGTATTTCCATTTGGTTCTTTTTTAGAATCTCAATTGCTTTGGTCAAGAGCTCCTTGTGTTCATTAACTTTACTCCTGATTTCACTGGATTGTCTTTCTGAGTTTTCTTGGAGCTTGTTGAATTTCTTCACAACAGCTATTTTGAATTCATCATATTGTAATATTCTATGCCTTTGAGCTTGGTTGCTGGAAAATTATTTTCTTTTAGTGATGCCCTATTTCCTTGATTTTTCATACTTCTTGTAGCTATATGCATCTTTGCTTTTGCATTTGAAGTAGCCAAGACCCTCTTAATTAGCTCTGTGTCTTCTCAGGTTCTTACAGTTTGCTAGGCAGGTTATTAGAAACTTTTTCTTTTTCTTTTTTTTTTTTTTAAATTTCCAGAGGGGTGAGCTATATCTCAAGTTTGTAGATTCTCCCTGGCCCACCAAATGTGGCCTACGTTCTGAGCATGCTCCCCGTCTCCTGAAGCTTGCCTTTCTGGACATACCCTGGAGCACACACACAGCTGGCAGATTTGGGAAAAATATGCATTTAACACTTGGTGAGTTGGGGGTGCCCATGGACCTGGTAGGGAGACAAGGTAGTTCATGTCACTCCCAAAGGCTTGTGGGTGGACTTTCTGCTAAGCAGATTCAAGACCATTTGAAATTCTTATCTACCTCTTTCCTAAAATCCTCCTGAAGCTCTCATGATTAAGCTTCCACTGTAGTACTCTGGGTGCTGATGGACCAAAATGCATTTCTCTGACTGCATCCTGCCAACTCACTTGTTTTTTTTCTTAAATTCCACATGAGTGAAATCATATGGTATTTGTCTTCCTTTGGCTGACTTATTTCACTTAGGATAATACTCTCCAGTTCTATCTATGCTGTGGCAAATGGCAAGATTGCATTCTTTTTTTTTTTTTTTTTTTTGGCTGAGTAATATTCCATTGCATATACACACTGCATTTTCTTTACCCATTCATCATTTGATGGACACTTGGGTTGTTTCTATAATTTGACTATTGTAGATAATGCTACTATAAACATCAGGGTGCATGTATATTTTGAATTAGCACTTCTGTATTCTTTGGGTAAATACCTAGTAGTGCAATTGCTGGATCATAAAATAGTTCCATTTTTCTAAATTTACTGATTCTAAAATACCTATAGCTTCGTATTATTTTTGTGGGGTATGTAAAACATGACTTATCTTTCTTAATCCAATCTGACAATCTCTGTATCTTACCTGGAAAAATGAATCCATTTGCATTTATTGTGATTACTGATGTACTTGGATTTGTCTGTCGTATTTTTATTTTTAAAATAACTATTCTTTACAAAAACAAAAGAATATGCTTTCAAGCATTATAATAAAGTGAATTCCATTAATCCACCACCTTGTTAAGAATATTATTAAACCACTGTATCTGTGTACTCCTCACATAGATACACACACACACACACACATTATATAAATATGTTTTGCTCGTTTTTTAGTCTTAAAGACAGTTATTATAGTTTATATAGGCATGTGGGGTATATTTTTATCCATCACAACATTATTTTTTAAGGTTCATCTATGTTGTCATTTATGACTATAATTCATTAATTTTATTATGTGACTATATCCAACTTAAGCCATCTTCCTACTAAATAGTATTTCTCCTACTCTTCTCTCTTATTTTTATGCTATTACAGATAATATTTCTAAAACAACAGCTTTCACGTTTGTTGGTGTGGACTTTCTCTACGGCATATCTCTAGGAGTGACTGCTGGGCACCAAGATGTGCAAATGTTTAACTTTATAAAATGTTTAACTTTATGCCAAACTGCTTTTAAAATGATTGTAAACACACTCCAACCTTTAAGACTTGTGTGGATCTACATGGACATCAATCTTTGCTATTACCAAATTTCTTAATTTTTGCCAACAAATGAGATGGTATCTCATGAAAAATTGAGACGTAGGATAGATTTCCAGCAGGTGCGAATAGCTTTCATTTAACAACACCATTGTGTCCATTTCCCCATCTATGTTCAAGTAATGCAGAACTACTAAAAGCAACACAAATAAAAGGCATCAGTAAAAAATTACAAAGGCAGAAGACTTTAATCCATCCCTCGATAAGACTAACTTATTGCAAACTCTATACTCTGTGTATCTATCCATTGATCAATCCTTTGGTTTCTATTTATATCAGATTTAGATATCAGAATGGAGGTGGCTATCATAGGAATAAACATTAACACATTTACCTCAAAAGAATAAGGAAGACTGACATTTTCCAACCAATTTAAACTGATGGCTTTCACAGAGAAACCTGGTTTTAACAATTAGATTTTATGGCAAATGAATTCCATAAACTGAATAAGCTAAATTCTGACCTGGGAGGGGCTTGGTTATTTTTTGGACTATTTTTGGGAACAGTTTTATGTTCACAGCAGAATTGAGATGAAGATACAGTACTATTCTCTGCCTCCACACACAGAGCTTTCCCCATTATCAACATTCTTCAAACAAAGTGGTACAATTGTTACAATTCATGAACCTACACTGTGACATCATTACCATCCAAAGACCCTGGCTTACATCAGGCGTTGTACATTTAATGGGCTTAGATAAATGTATAATGATACTATCTAGTCATTATAGTGTCATACACAATGTTTTCTTTGTCCTAAAAATCCTCTGTGCTCTGACCATCCGTCTCTTTCACCTTCTCAACCCCTGGCAACCACTGATACTTTCAACGACTCTATAGTGTTGCCTCTTTCAGAATGTCATATAGATGGAATCCTACAGTATGTTTTCATACATTTCAGACTGACTACTTTGCCCCCAAATTTTGACAAGATACACACATGCAGCACATGATATAATAGTTTCTTAAATATATCATGCTATCAAAGGTAATCTGAAATTAATAGTTCTATCTTCTTATCCTTACATACATCAGGTTAAGTAAGGTATCTTCTAAGGAAATGAGTAACAGATATAACTACCAGCTTTTGTTGTTATTTTTCATTTTATATTTTAATATATTTTTTAAGATTTTATTTATTTATTTGACAGAGAGAGATGACAAGTAGGCAGAAAGGCAGGCAGAGAGAGAGGAGGAAGCAGGCTCCCTGCTGAGCAAAGAGCCTGATGCGGGGCTCGATCCCAGGACTCTGAGATCATGACCTGAGCCAAAGGCAGCAGCTTAACCCACTGAGCCACCCAGGTGCCCCAATTATTTTTTATTTTAATAATGCCTTTATGATATAATTACCAAAAAACTGAGATAATAAGTGATTTTATTGTTTTTTAAGATTTATTTATTTGACAGAGACAGAGAGAGAGAGAAAGAGAGAGTGAGCACAAACAGGGAGAGCGGCAGGCAGAGGGAGAAGCAGTCTTCCCACTGAGCAGGGAGCCTGATGCGGGGCTCGATCCCAGGACCTCGGTATCGTGACCTGAGCCGAAGGCAGGCGCTTCACTGATTTGAGCCACCAGGCATCACAGTAAGTGACTTTAATAAAAAGCTAAAAAATTCTTTCCCAAGTAAGGAAGTTTCTAAAAAACTGAACAAGGGGGCGCCTGGGTGGCTCAATGGGTTAAAGCCTCTACATTCGGCTCGGGTCATGATCCCAGAGTCCTGGGATGGAGCCCCACGTTGGGCTCTCTGCTCAGCGGGGAGTCTGCTTCCCCCTCCCCACGCCTGCCTCTCTGCCTGCTTGTGAGCTCTGTCAAGTAAATAAATAAAAAATCTTAAAAAAAAAAAAACTGAACAAGGAAGGATATGACTGAGTCATCAAGTGATAGGTCATCAAACACGATTTCTGAGGATGGGCCACTATGAAGTTTCAGTTCACTGAACTGAACAACTTTTTTTCTGTCTTTCATTCTTTCAACAGATTTTTTTTTCCTTTAAACTGAATGATTTTTTAAAAAAAATTATTTATTTATATAAACAAAAATGCAAATGACCCAGAACTTGTCTCTTTTTATCACTAAATGTTTATACATGGGTATACGACATAAATGGAAAAAAGAATAGCTGAATCCATTTCATTATGCACTATTTTCCATAAAATCTTATTTTTACATTTTTTAATCAAAAAACCAAATTAATTGTAATACCTCAGAAGAAAAATGTCAATGTTTACTGACTCTGATCACAGAAAACAAAGCAAAACAAAAAACCAATTTAGATTTAGTTATAAAGAAGTATGACAGAGTAATCAACAAAACATACTTTAATAGGGTAACATTGTGTGAAGGAAATGGATTGGAAATACAAATCAAAGAGAAAAACAAAATGATGGAGAAAGCATATTATCAACGTTTATATGTAGTTTTAAATAGATGATAGTACATATCTCATCACTGTGGATCTGCTTTTATTTCTGACACTGGAGATTGACATTGAAGTGTCATTTCAAAATGTAAATATGTGAAAATGCCATAAAACAGCATCCAATGGATGTGCTTAAACTTCTGAGGAAAACTTTTAGAACCTAAAAATGTGTTAGGTAATAACATACATTTAATAACATAATAATAATAATAATAATAAATAAACATAATAATAATAATAATAACAGACTTTTTTTAACGGAATTCATGAGTAACAGTATTTGCTGAACTAGAGAACTTGCCTGAATTAGCATCTGCAGGGCAAGCTCATGATTCCTATTTTGATTTTGTTTACCAGGGGTAACTTGAGGCCAGGGTGACCAACGGAGAGTATGGGGTGGCTCTTTTGCTTTATGCTGATGATACAACTTAACACATGGCCAGACCTGTTATCTATAAGGCATAGGCCTCGGAAATTAAAACAAAACAAAAATAATAACACGAAACAGCCATCATTCATTGAGCACTTACTCATTTAATACCCAAATGACATATCACCTGTTAGCCGCTAAGAAACCTGAAGTTTTGAGAAGTTCAACAGGATCACAGACAGAGGCTATAGCCCAGCAGGCAAAATCACCCCTATAGCATTCATGACCTTAGTTTACGCAACTTAAAATGGGGATGATAATACCAACTTTATAACTCCTCCTAAAATTTGCTTTTTGGCAAAAAACAAATGAAATTAGGGGCGCCTGGGTGGTGCAGTGGGTTAAGTATCTGACTCAGTTTCAGCTCAGGTCGTGATCTCAGGGCTGTGAGATCAAGCTCCACGTCAGGCTCTGTGATGGGCATGGCGCCTACTTAAAGTTCTCTCTTTCCCTCTCCTTTGTCCCTCACCCCCAACTGCATTCTCTCTCTCTCTCTCTCAAATAAATAGATCTTTTTTTTTTTTTTAAGATTTTATTTATTTATTTTGACAGAGATCACAAGGAGGCATAGAGGCAGGCAGAGAGAGAGAGGAGGAAGCAGGCTCCCCGCCAAGCAGAGAGCCCGATGTGGGACTCGATCCCAGGACCCTGAGATCATGACCTGAGCCGAAGGCAGTGGCTTAACCCACTGAGCCACCCAGGCGCCCCTCAAATAAATAGATCTTTAAAAAATCAAATTAAATTATAAAAACATCTTTTGGTGTAAAGTGGAAAACCAGACATAAGCAGTTAGGGATATGGGCACCAAAGTGTTCGTGCATACTTACATGCAAGGAAAGTAACAACTTTTTATAACATACTCCCAAGATTTTCTGAGTTTCGTTTCCTCTCTGGGCAAGTCATATACGTATCCATCAAGAGTTCTTTGGGTGCAAATAGACTGGAAAATCCATTTGCACCCAAGTAATTGAATATATGATTGAATCAATGCAGAGACTAGTTAATATTGCTTAGACATTCAACTTACTTCTTAGGCAGCTTCATTTTTTTCACCTTTTCTTCAGCATGTTCGTCTGATATACCCACATGACATCCTAACGCCAGCAAAGTCCTGGAAAACAAAACCAGAAATAAGCTGCAAGAACTCGTTCTCCATCTCCAGAAAAACCCAACATAATGGCGGATGGGAATCAACGGCAACATTCCACCTTGGAAGGAGAGCAGAAAATGCCTTTAAAGCAAAGGAAAAACATTTATTTCTAAATCATTTACTTTTGAGTAATGTGTAAATCGTGTGATATTTCAATTACTACCAAAAGCAATATATTGAATAGTAAGTCTTTCTCCAATCCCCTCCATGCAGTCCCATTTCTTTTCCTAAAGCCACTGACTGTTACTGATTCTTGAATGTCCTGCTACAGTCTGTGCAAATACTAACAGACTGGTTTGTGTGTGTGTGTGCACACAGGAAAGCGTATTGTTTCTTTTCCGCCCTTTTACGTGACGGGTACATACAAAAGACAGCTCTCTGCAATCTTCTATCTTGACCTTACACCGTAACTCTGATATACTGTTCTTTCACATAAAGCCGGTTTATTTTTCAACAGCTCTGAAGTACTCCATTAGTTGGGTGTGTCATGTTTTCACCCAGCTATTTGTTCAGAGTCTTTCGTTATTACAAACAAGGCTACAATAAATAACCTCATACATTTAATACATCTACTGTGCCCTTCATCTATAGGTTAAAAATTCCTAGACATGGAATTACTGGCTTACATTTTAAAGATTCCCAAGTATTCCCAAATGTCTATAGAGTTGGTAATAATTTACATTCCTACCAGACGTGTATGACATTGCCTCCTCCCCAGACAGTTCTCTGCTTAAACTTTGTCAACTGGTATGTTAAAAAGGTATCTCCTTAAAAAAAAAAAAAAAAAGGTATCTCCTTAAGGGTTGCCTAAGTGGCTCCGTCAGTTAGGTGTCTGCCTTCAGGTCAGGTCCTGATCCCAGAGTTCTGGGATCCAGTCCTGCACCGGGCTCCTTGCTCACCTAGAAGCCTGCTTCTCCCTCTGCCTGCCACTCCCCCTGCTTGTGCTCGCTTTTACTCTCTCTTTCTCTAACAAATAAAACCTTAAAAAAAAAAAAGGGAGAAAAAGGTATCTCATTATCATTTTAATTTGTATTTTTTTAAGATTTTGTTTTTACATAATCTCTACATGCAACATGGAGCTTGAATTTATAATCCCAAGATTAAGAGTTGCACACTCCGCTGACTGAGCCAGCCAGGAACCCTGATATTTTTCTTAAAATAAGAGTATTTGAGCACCTTTATCATATGCTTGATATCTGTACTTATTTTTTGTCTGTGAAAATATTCTTTGCTCAACTTCCCTTTAGTTATAGGGTTTTAATTGCATTTTAGAAGCTCTTCCTGTGTCTGGGATATGAGTTGCAAATGTTTTTCTCTAGTTTGTCTTTTTATTTTCTTTGTATTGTTATTTCTAAGCAGAATTTCAAATCTGTTTTTATATAACTGAAAATTTTCCACCTTTTCTTATGGCTTTTGGGTTTTATATGGCATTCAGAAATTCCCCATTTGTAAAACCATTTAAAGGAAAATATCCATGCTTTCCTGTGTGGGGGTGATGGTGAGGGGATTCTATTAGCTTAAGGTATAGCTTAACTTTATTTTTTTTTCCCAGATGGGTATCTACTTCTCCATAAAATATTTACTAAATAATTCATCTTTTACCCCTGGTTTGAAAAGCAACCTTTATTAGATACAAATTCCCCAGATATTGCTAATCCTGTAGGGGACTTTGTAGTCTAGAAAAAAATTTCATTTTCAAATGACACATCAGGCAACACAACAGTTGCCAGCAACTGTTCACTCTTTTTTTTTAAGATACTCTGTATTTTTTTTTCTTCCCCTGAATGAATTCCATTGATTTTCCCAAGAAAGATCCTTACAATTCACTTGTAGAACTCATCCTTTAGAGTCCTCTAGGTTTATATGGAACAACATGATTCACTATCCACAGCAATAATGGTTTCTCCTAACCCAGCAAAATAAGATACAATGGCTTATCCTTCTGGATTACAGAATTTCTAGGGCCTAGTCACAGTAGGCATGTGGCAAGTATCTACAATTCACTCACACTTTCCTCCACAACATCTGAAAAATGAAAATCTAGAGACAGAAAGACAGCTGGTATAGGTAAATGGAGCTGTGTGTATTACACACACACACACACACACACACACACACACACACACTTATCACAATTAATTTTAGGTAAAATCTTTTTTTAAAAAAGGCAGGTATAGGATGGGGAGTTTAAAAAAATAAAATCACGGGGATGCCTGGGTGGCTCAGTTGGTTGGGCAGCTGCCTTCGGCTCAGGTCATGATCCCAACGTCCTGGGATCGAGTCCCACATCGGGCTCCTTGCTCGGCGGGGAGCCTGCTTCTCCCTCTGCCTCTGCCTGCCATTCTGTCTGCCTGTGCTCGCTCTCTCTCCCTCTCTCTCTGATAAATAAATAAAATCTTAAAAAAAAAATAAAAATAAAAAATAAAATCATGTAGAAAAATCATGTAAGAAAATCATTACCTTCGTGTAGCTTAGTCTAGTAAGAAAGGCAAAGAGTAAATAACCCCAGAGAATAATATTACAAATGGTAGCGAGAGCGATTAAAAAAAAATGTTACAAGGTGTCAGAAGAGAAGAGGAGAGGGGGTGGGGAAGGTCTCATCCAGGAAGTACACTCAAGCAGAAACAGGAAGTAAAAGTAGGAAGGGGCCCATCTAAGCATCAGATAAAGAATTTTCAGGCTAAAGGAACAGCACAGATGAGGCGGTAAAAAATCTGAGTCCCTGGAGGGAAGAGACCACGGGGGCTGGACCACAGTGAACAAGAACAGGAGTTGGGCAGATGCGCTGAGAAGTGGCCAGCGTAGACCCCCAGGACTGGCGCAGACTCCTGCAATGAGTGCAACGGGAAGGCCGTGAACGGTCCCAAGCACCGTGTGCGTGAGTGTGCCCAGGTACAGGCGCATGAACTCTGACTGTGCACAGAATGAACTGGAAGAAAGTAAGTGGGGGGAGCCGTGAGGAGATTCTCAGGGCAGTCAAGGGGACTTGCGGTGGTGGCTCAGACCAAGAGGAGCGCTGTGGAAAGGGGGGGAGGGGACAGACTGGAGATGCGCTGGGGAGGATCTGGTGATGGGCTGTGCCCACTGACTGGCTGGATGCAGGGATCAAACATAAGGAAGAGTCCAGGATAAGCCCCAGGTGTCTGGCCTGTGCAGCAGATGAACAGAGATGCCATTCACAGGGGACGTAACGCTGTGGGTCAAGCTGCCTCCGATCTAGGGAAAATACCGCTGAGGAATGGGATACACACAGAACAGGTGTCTGGGGGTAACGATGCACATTTAGGAAGCTGTCAGCAACTGTGTGGGTTTGGGTGGGTGATGGGTGTGATAAGAAGTTATGGGTGTGGATAAGAATGCCTAGAGACCGTGCAACAGAGAGAGGAGTGAGCCCAGGGCTCAATGTCAAGAATCACAACAGAGATCGGGAAAACTGCTGCTAGCATGAGACTGAAAAAAAAAAAAAACAAACAAACAAACAACAAACAAAAAGAAAGTACAAAGTTAGGAGGAAAACCTGCTCTTTTAGAAAAAATCATGTCTCTTCCTTAACTACTTTTCTCTCTTTCCTATGCTCTCCTTGGTGTCCCTGTGTCCCTATGCTTCTCATACCTCCCTACATATGTATACAAACACATCGCATTTCCTACAAACAATTTTAGGGAAAAAACTGCTTGATCAAGGATGCCTGGGTGGCTCAGTCAATTAAGCATCCGCCATTCACTTAGGTCATGATCCCAGAGTTCTGGGATCAAGAGTCCTTCATCAGGGTCCTTGCTCAGTGGGGACTCTACTTCTCCTTCTGACTGCAGCTCCCCCTGCTCATTCTCTCTGACAAATAAATAAATAAAATCTAAAAAAACAAAACCAAAAAAAACAACCTACTGACCAGAAGAAAAATATTGTTCTAGTCTTGCTCTATTTTTGCTAACTTACAAAGAAAGATTCTATGAAAATATAAGATGTTGATTAAAAAATCACTGTATCATTCATTCCCTAAACATGAGTCAATTATTCCAAAATTAAGATCTGAAATTCAGGAACTACTGTTAAGTAGAACAGAACTTAAACCTTTAGTGGCACAGCCTAAATTGGGCACAGGGCTAACAGGTCTGCTGGAAGTACTAGGTTGTCCCGAGAGAGGGAGCCGGAAGTCTGCAGGACTCTGTAGCACACAGATAACTGGCCAGTCTAAATCACAGACAGAGCATCTAACATTCACATCCACGTGAAACCACCCTTCAGCCCAAAATAAGGGATATTCTGTAGTAATCTTCTGCTTATTTGTTACTTCGGCACTCTTCAGAATTCAAAGGAATAAAGTTTTGATCCTTCCCATGATACCTTTGTGAAGTGTATCAGACATATGGTGCTCCAAGCTTGATCACTATTATAGGATTTAGTCCCTACCACAATTCCTTTCCATTCCATTCCATTCCACTATGACCCCATTTCACTGATGGAAGAAAAAGCTAAGATTCCCTTTGGAGCAGCAATCCTTGACTCCGTACCATCTAACACCAAAGCCTGCGTTCTCACCTACTCTGCTCTGGGAGCTATCAACTAAACGCGGCTCTAATGGGAACACAGAAAGAAACCACCAACTACTGAGATTGGGCTAAGTGTGAATTTTGGAGAAGTAGGGGTTCCTCTTGTTCTAATTTTAAAGAAATACTTTAAATCAGCTCATTGTAAAGTATTGAGGATTAGGTCAGGGACAAGGTCATTAGCATTCATGATCGGCAACAGCACCTCAGTACATGCACTGTGATGATTAATCAAATCAGCCACCAGACCCTTTTTAGGAATGAGGTCAGATTACAGGCAGTCAGACTCCACACACTATGCAAATAAGGACGTTTCTCCACTTCCCTGCTTCTTGGGATTTGTCCTTTGCAATAGCTGGCTTAGTTGTCAATCACTAAAATTACAGGGAATGTACTACAAATTTAACTGAATTATCTTAGACCTTGACCTTTCAATAAAACATTTTGTTGTAAAAGATAAGCAAATGGTGAGCTGCTGTGAATCACTTACTGAAATGTACAAGCCACTAACCAAGAATACAAAGGAAGTCAGGGGACCCTAAACACGGGGTTCACAGGTCAGAGTCACGCATCGTGCATTCTTCATCGCAGGCAAGCTCTGTCCATTTTTATCTCTGGGAGATTCTCAACTTACTTGATTAATATATATTTCCCTGCCCTTTCAAATTACTAGTAGAAACTAAACTCACTCAATGCCCAGTATGTTAACATCCATAAAGATTATTAGAACCACATCTTTGAAGAAAGACACCTAAACCCAAAACCCAGAGTTTGAAACAGTGGTGAAGTTTTATGTTCTGAATCCTTGGTAAAATTACTTTGAGGGGAACAACTTACTCTTAACAAAACTGAAACAAACAAAAATAGACACAAGGATATAAGCCTAATATAAATATGCATTAGAGTAAGTGACCTATTTGAATAAATCTAGTTCTAGAGGCCACCAAGGACAGAAAAGGAATTAAGAAAAGGTATGGTCTTCTCAAAAATATTTTCTGGACTTTTTTCTTTTCTTTTGAGAGAGAGAGAGAGAAAGAGAGGAGGGGCGTAGGGAAAGGGAGAGAATCTTACGCAGGCTCCATGCCCAGCACGGAGCCAGACACAAGCTTCGATCTCATGACGCTGAGATCACAACCTGAGCCAAAAATCAAGATCAGATGATTAACTGACTGAGCCACCCAGATGCCCCTTTTCTAAACTGTTTGTATTAAAATTCTTTTCCTTCATTTTACTCCACCTCATTCTTTCATTTGCAATGATAAGCGGCAAATTCCCTGAATGCAACTGGCAGGGTCACTGCAAAGTGAATCTGCCTTTAAAGACAATAGGTGAATTGTCTAAGGTTGCTTTTCTCAAAGTGTGTTTCTCAGGGAAATGGTCCCGAGGCACTCTCTGACAAAAAAAGATGGTATGGTTAAATAAGTCAGGGAAATAACAAACACAGATCCCATATCATATGAAAGATTCACAGCACTGAAAAATCCATCAGCAAAATAAACAATTATCTTAACTCAGCATCTTTAAAATATATTAGAGCAGTGTTTCTCAAACTATCTGTGATAAAAGGCCAATTTCTTTTTCATTTCTAGCCTATTGTAGCCGGATTCTCTGATAAAACACAAATAAAACTTGTTAGAGAAAATTAAAATTTTTAAATGAAGACATATAAAATATAAGCCTGCATTTTATAAATAACACATATAATTGTTCCTTTAAATTGGCATAAAAGATTCTCAACACTTCCTATTAGTATCTTTACTTATGTTGTCACAAATCAAAAATAGTTTGTGACAGACCTGGTCCTTGGCCCACACTGTAAACAGCAATGTATCTGATCAGAAAATCCTTGTGTTCTGTAATGCCCAAAATATCCATAGAAGGCTCTTCACTAAACACTTTATAAAGCATAAAGACACAAAATAGCAGGGTCAAAAGTCTAATTCCAAACAAATGCTGATCCAATCCCCCTGGGCATTATGAAAAGTTCTGAGTTAATTAACTTAATTCGAACTGAATTAACCTGTATTGATACCTTGTTTGTCTCAGGACAGGCAGATCAGAAAAGAGGAAAAGGTAAGTAACTCACTTCAGGGTCTCCAGCGACATCTGCAAGTTGTAATTGCGTTCCTGCTCAGGCAGCTTGGAGAACTCCACCAGACAGGGGTGCTGTCTCTTATTGTCATCTCTAACCTGAAATGGGACAGAAAATCCTCATGATAATCATCTCCAATCCAGACACCAGCCGTGGCAATCCAACTGCATGGCAGGAAAATGAAGGGGAAAAGCAAGAAGGAAGGCTCAGCTCAGCTCATCATCCCAGCAAAGCTGTCCCCCTAAGCCCCCAGGCACGCTAAGGTTTATGATCAGTGGTAAAACCTGGCCTAACCTCGGGCCCCTGTTCTGTTCGGTGTAGTTCCTGGCCCCCAGGGCCCAAGCCGGCTCTACCCTGACACCCACATGCTCCCCACCTCAGCCTCCTCCAACATTTGCTTGAATCTTACTTTCTCAATCAGGGTCATCCTGTTCTCCTTCCCAGTATGACCATCTGCCCACTCACTCTACACTTTCATTTTCTTCCGTAACAAACTCCACCTGCTGGCAGAACCAGACACGCACTTGCTGGTTTGCGGTCTACCTCCTAGCACTAGAATGTAAGACCAAAGAAAGAGAAATTCTGTTCTTTTTTCTTCTTTGATGTACTCCCATCACCCAGAACATGCCTGGCACATGGTAGGCACCCAACAAATGTTTCATACATTGAAATGAAGTCTGTGTAAGAAAGGTGTAGTTCTTAGTTTTAATGTGTAGTAATTTTATGTGTTTAGAGCCAGACTAAAGACATCAATTGACAAGATGAATGACTGATCTAAAGTCTTCACAGTGATTCCAGCGGATCATCTCACCCACTGTGAGTAACCTACAGATACCGCAAATCATACCTTCACCTTAACGATATCAGTTAGCCTATGGGCACTTTTCATATTTATTCTTGCAAGTGTCTATCAGCCAAAATTCAAGATTTTAGGAATGAATTAATGAGAAAGATGTCTTAGATCCTTGCACTTGTAAATAGATTATCTTCTCAGAAACCTAGATGCCACAGGCATCACTATGCTATAGCCCCAAGATGACAGCTGGTGAACAAAAATTACTCCATGTGGGGCGCCTAGGTGGTTCAGTGGGTTAAAGCATCTGCCTTCGGCTCAGGTCATGATCCCAGGGTCCTGGGATCGAGCCCCACATCGGGCTCTCTGCTCCACAGGGAGCCTGCTTCCTCCCCTCTCTCTCTCTGCCTGCCTCTCTGCCTACTTGTGATCTCTGTCAAATAAATAAAAACTTAAAAAAAAATTACTCTATGCTAATAACTATCAGGTTCTAGAAATCCCACCTAGACAGGACACAACCTAAGCAAGAACTTTTTCTAACTCTTCAGGCATCACAAAGTTAAAAATAACATATTTTTTCTTCCTGGTGATCTTTACAAATGAACAGGACTTACACAAAATCGTATTACTTGATTAAACGTGTAGGTCCAGAAATGAAATCTATGTTTAGAAAATTTCACTCTGAATTCTAAACATCAAAGTAGAAATGAAGGTGTCCAAGCCCTGAAATAATCTGCTCCCCATTTATGTCATGTTCACTTCGCCTCTATTCTGTATACGGGAGAATCACAGACACCAATGTCCTCTCAGGTGTCCAAGCTAAAACCAGAAATTTGCCCAGACTTCCCTCCCTCTCTTGCCCATACCCCGAACGTGAACTCTAAAACATGTCTCACAACCAGATCTCTCCTCCCCCTGCACACAACAGTGAAACTCGCCACCTCCCACCTCGGCCACCCATAAGAGCATTGGCAAGTCTTACAGTGAAAACAGTCCTAGAGAGAAAGCGAGAAAATCTGGACCCCAGTCTGAGCTCCTCAAGAGCACTGCGACCACTCTCAAGGCCCAACACTCAGGGAAGCCATCGCCAGCAAAATTGAAAGAATAGCCCTGTGTGCTGTTAAAAAAATTTAACCCAATGACCTGTGAGAGTTTATGTGAAAATGGGAAGTTCTAAACAGATATATAAAAGTGAGGGAGTGGTGTGGGGTATCATATGGTAGTCACCACCAAAATATTCTTTATTCAAAGCTCAATGCAATGAGCTATGACAAGGTGAAACACTCCTTTCTATAGTCAGTCAAATGTATACGGCAGCGTTATAATCTTGGGATACTTAGACTAATAATATAAAAATATAAGTGTTGCCACAGCCCTGCCAAAAATAAGGTATATGATACACTGGTAACACAGAAAACTGTTAAAAATAAATTTTATTTGCAAACCATAAAGATCTTCATTTTCTTAAAATATTTAATTTACTTGAGAGAGAGAACAAGAACAAGCATGGGGGGAGGGGCAGAGAGAGAAGGAAAGAGAGAATCGCAAGCAGACTCCCTGCTGAACATGGAGCCCTACATGGGGTTCGATACCACAACCCTGAGATCATGACCTGAGCCAAAATCAAGAGTCAGATGCTTACCCAACTGAGCCACCCAGGCGCCCACTATGATCTTTAAATAATAATTTGGAAATACATTCAATCATTATATCTCATCCTGTCTTCCACCTATGAAACCAACTGTGGCCCTCTGCCCACAGGCGTGGTACTGACTGCTATACACAGTTTAAGACTAAAAGAAGCAAAGCACTAGATAAAGGAAAAGGAAAATGACTAATTTCTTTCCATTTTCAACTTTTACTTTCACTTTCAATTAAAATTTTTTTTTCCCCCCTCAGTGGCTTAGAAATCAATCCCTATTGTCTGTATATGTTAACCTTGATTTAAAAATATAACTTTCGGCCTCAAGAATGATGACTTTTCAATTGTCTAGGCAACGAGGCCATTCTTCAGTGAACACACCAATAATGTCATTCTTTCTTGTAAAGAAAAACTGAACAAAAACTAATGTGTAGGGGGGAAAAATCAATCTAATCGATTCATGTGACCACGTAGCAGGATGAGTGAGAAAAAGTTATGTTTTTAGAAAGATGTATTAACAAATCAGAAAATAAATTTCAAAATTACATACCGGACCATACTGCCAGCCAAGTTCAATTTTATTCATAACCCAGAGTTCATGGATATTCTCTGCCAGTTTTTCTCTTATTCTCTCTAGGTGAGGAGGCAACACGATCTAAAATAATAAAGAAAACACACATCAGAAGCAAATGCAAGAAAACCATGCTAATTGTCCTCACTGTGAACTGAAACAAGTAAAACCACTGTAAACCAAGAAGATGTTAATAATATAACTAGATTCTAACCCTTCTAACATAGTTATAAAAATATAACAAGGTATATCTGAAAATTGTTTAGGTAATTTGAGGATGTTTTGGTGGGACAGCTTAGGTTTCCAAGTGAATTTATGAACAAAAGTGGGGAAGAAGGAAGACAGGGGTATGGGTGGGGACAAGTCACCATTAAGAACAATGGCTTCATGGATGTGGGATGTAAGCATCAGTGCGGGCATCACTTAAAAAGAGACATCACCCCCAGGTTCTTCAGCTAAACTGGCCATTAAACATAAGCCAGAATGAAGGCAATTCAGTGACCAAAGGATAATCCACTGGCTCTCCGAGCCTATAAATATTTGCAGTGATTTATGTTTTTCCCTGAATCTGCTCTGTTCCTTCTAGTGGTTTCCAAGAATAAGCTTCTAAGGAAAACAATCTTTACGTGTTCTCATTCAAAGACGTTTAATGACCTCTTCGTAAAGAACACAATTGGTTCTCAGGGTCAGGGGTTGGTTGTTGCTGTTTGGCAATGCACTTAGGTATCACCCCACAGCCAGTCCCTCCACAGACAGCAGGCGACTGCCTACAACATTCACTGATGAGACAGTTTCCTGAGGGAGCATGCTATCACTGCTCCTTTCCCCACAACGCTGGAGACAATCTGTGTCGTGAGAAATCCTCCGTGTGCTCCCACTGCATAATCCAATTGGCCCTTCCAGTCCATTTCTAGCCTCCTGATCGTGTTTACTACTGAAATTTGGTAGCATCCCACATATCCTGCCATCTTGCGGCAAGGAACAACAAGCTGAATTTTAGCCATGGAAAAAGCTTGCTTCTTTCACTCAATAACATAAAAGGCCAGCATGATGAGGCAGAAAACAGGATTCAGGAGCTAAATAAGTATTTGCTCAACAATCAAACCTTCTGAGTTAGCCTGGTGTTAACTCTACATTAGACTTTGGAGGCAATCTCTTGGATTTTCAAAAACTTTGCATAACTGACTTTACTAAAGGTACATCAGCATCAAGACAAAGCAATTATTTATTTAATTCACCGTCATTGTCAGATGCATTCACATCTATGAGACAGAAAAGAATACGGACTCACACTTCTCAGTTGCCTGTTTGCAAAGTATTGTGCTAATCTGTTATGTACGAACTCTGTCCAGCATACTCTTGGCAACCCAACTGACAAGGAGAGGGACTTCCTCAAGGTCCCCAAGTAAGCAACTGACCCCAGGAGCTCCAACTCCAGAGCCCAGGATCTCAACCTCTACTTAAGATAAAGGTCAGTTAACATGCTTCAAAGTTACAATGTATCTGGATGGCTGAAGAAATAAACTTCATGCCCACCATATACAAAAAGTGTACCCTCGAAAAAGCATGCATTACCCCCAGTTGTGACCCACATTAGTGCATCGTGAAATCCATGTAATGGCTTGAGATCACTCTTTAAAACTACAGAATAGAATCTGAATACCAAATAGGTGAGTGGATCTGTTAAAGGTAAGCATTACTTTAGAAGACTTTCTTTGATTCTGCATATAAACTGTGGGATGTGTTAGCAAATGTGTTCCTGTGGGCTGCGGTTAAGAGTGTCCACCGAAAGCCACTGCACATCAGAACAACAGCACAAGAGGACAGCAGTACAAACGGCCGCCATTACAGGTGCTCTGGGTACCTGGCTGGTATCCACAGGGATGGGCGTGAAGGCAGCCTGCGTCAGGGAGACCGTGGGCCCCAGGAGGTCCCTTGTGTATGTTCTTTCTTGCTTGTACTCTCGACTGTGCTCCACTTTCAACTTTTCTTTCGGCAGAACGGCTTCATAACAAGGAGCGTACCCAGGTGGTGGGAGGAATTTAAATTCTCCGTGTCTCCCCCCAAGCAGAAAGCGTACCCTACAAAGGATGCATGTCAAGGTCAGGTATAGCTCTGGTGTATGGAAAGCTCCCTAACCAACAAAACACATGGAATAAATGATTAGCACAAAATTAACCTTATCAGAAGCCACACTTTCCCCCGAGTGCCGTCATAGTGTGAGCACCTTGGAGTCTAAGGGCCTCTAAGCACAAAAGGTAAAGCACAATGAGAGGAAAAGCTGATTACATTACATTGATGGATCTGAGAAAACTTATTAGTCACTGGAGAATTTGCAAAAGCACATGCATCAAACTCCTATAGGAGAAAAATCTGTGCACGGTAATTGGTCATTTAATGTCTCCAGAGGCCCAAAGAATCATCAGAGAAAGAGAAGACATTATCTAAACATCTAGATACTTAAAATTATAGGACTGCATGAGGTTTGATTTAAAAAAAAAAAAAAAAAAGTAACAGTCACTTTCCACTGTCCCATTTCCCAGGGAAATTCCTTAAAGGGAACTCAAATGATATTTCCTTTGTGGAAGAAAGTCACCTTATTCCTTCTTTGATGACAAAAAACAAAAAAATGAAAAACAAACAAAAAAACCCCAAAACCATACTAAAATCTTTCATACATCAAAGTCCTTTAATTAAAAATAATTTAAAACAAGTTCCACTGAACAACACTTTTTAAAACACATCTAAACAATACTGATTCCACAGGCCCTCAGCTTACAAAAATAAAACCAAATTTTCATTTTCCTTGTAATTCTTTTTCTAATTTGTGGTTTAGTTCCAGGCCAAAAGTAATCGCAATAATTATAAGCAAATAAAATAAAAAAGCAAAGGGCTAAAAATGAAGAAAACAAAGGTTTTGAAACACTCCAGAAGGTTATAGAAAGAAATGTAATTTGTATAAACACACCAGAAAAGGTCATTGGTGCATGGGTACATAGTATTTCATGCTTTTTCTATCCCATCTTCAATATGGTGCTTCTATAACCATGACTTATTCATATGAATAGAATTCTAATAGGAAGAATACCCAGAGTGACTTGATGGTCAGTCATAATAAGGAGCCACTCTCATGAGGGAGCCACACACACATTAACAGGTGACAGGGTAGCCCCTTATCACAACAGACCATCGCTTGTTCTCTTTGTAGAACTCCAAAGAATTATCATTTATCTCTTTCCATGTGGTAACAGCAAGACAGCAACAAGTTAGAGGAAACCATCTTGACCCAACTGATCACAGCCCACAATTTACCAGTACAACACGTAGCAGGTAACACAGAGAGAATGAACAACAGCAGCAACAAAATCCATTTAGTTTCTGTAGAAATGGGGGTTTGGAGTGGAATAGGGAAATATGAGATGAGAAAAAGAAAATTAATAAAACATAAGGAAATAAGTGATATTTTCTTATGCAATGTTGTTTATTTTCCCTTATTAAAAAAACAAGTAAACTTAAGTGGGCTTGAACTATTTCAGGACATGGATCCCGGGTAGGGTTAGCAAACTTCCCCGTCTAAATGGTAGCACAGGTGGATAAAGCATTCGGCCTCCCAAGATGCCTCTCTTGGGTGAATCTTACCTCTTCCTCCAGGGAACAAGAAAAATGCCCTGGGGACAGACAGGAGTGGGCAGAAGGTTAGCGGAGTGTGGGGCATGGCAGTGCAGTGTCTTCTGTGAAAGTAGGAGAAGTCAGATGGGACACAAACCAAAACACATAGAAATACTAACTTTATTCCTGCAGAGAAACTAACAACCGGAAAGAAGAGGCCATCAATGTTGAAATTCTCAAACATTCCTTGAACAGGCTGTCCGTTGATTCGGAATGAGATGCTTGGGGCACTCAGATCTAGACAGCAACTGATGACGTCATCCGTTCTCAGCAGATGCTGGTTTGGTGAGCTTACAGTACGAGCAATGCAGCCTATGGAGGAGAAACAGTCAGGACAGTGATTTCTTTTCCTCACAGAATCGTCTTCCGAGGCAAAGATTTGAGTAGGTACTGACAAATCAATGTACAATACTGGAAGAGAATAAATTTTGAATGCAAATTAATACTACATGTTAAATCCTTTGTCCAAAAACTGTTGCTTCCCCCCTCCCCTGGGGGCCATGCTGCTCTCTTTATTGTAAATTGGACCTTCTGATATGCAGAGAAACTTCTGCTTGGAGCAGGACAGCATCTGATGCACAAATCAGCTTAAGCTGAGAACAGAAGGATGTCAAAGAGAAATCTCCAGGGAGAGACTTGAGTTCCAACAGATGCTTTACCACCTCCTACTTGTATGACCATCAGCGAATTACATAATCTCTCTAAACCTTGACTTCTTGGAAGCCAAATGCCATCACCTTGCAGAGCTGTTATGATGATTAAACTAATGGTTTAAAAGAACACAGCATCTCAGACATAGCAGGGCTTGCATGTCAGGACCCTTTCCAAATATTCAATCCCTTTTGTTTTATAAAATAAAAATAACAGGGATAAGGAAAGCAGAAAATGTGTTCATCCGTGCATTGTTTGCTGGGACACAAATGCATGCCAACTGATTTGTTTTACAGTTTATTTCACACAAGATCTTGGTTGGCTTCCTGAGAACAGCAGGATACGAGTTGAGGCGTGACAGTGATTATTTGATAAATGTCATTTCTTGCCCTGGCCAACCTGTGGCCTACGCTCATTCCTGATAATGTCAAAACTCCTTTGCTAATTAGTCTCTGTGGACACACTGAAAGACATGAAGGTAAGGCTCTCTCAAACAATGCTCATGAACGCATACAAAATTTCTCAATTTGAGCAAAGGCAAAGATGGATTTCATGATACAAGATTTGCATTTTTATAAGATCTTTTTAAAATTTCCAGCATGCCAAACTTTTTATCAACAGCATATCTGAAATGCCAGTGGTAGAGTGTACCTACTTTTTAAAACGTGTCAATGTTTTATTTTACCAATATTCAAATCTATAAGCAATAAATTCATTATCAAGTAGTACTCCTGAAATTCCCTGAGTATAATAAAGATGGTTCTTGAAAAAATCATATAAAAGCAATGCAACTCCCATAAAGAGTTTTACACCCTTGTTTAGCTCAAGATCAATAGCTAATGAAAGTGTTATTATACATATATTTATATACACCAAATATATTGGTCTCTCTGAGGGATATTATTATGCTAATGCTAAGGACCAAAAACCACCATGGCAAACTCTCTTGTGATGTCTGAAACAAGCAAGTAAGACAGAAGGATCATACTGAACAACCTCAGGTCTATAATTTCAATGGCACTCACACTACTGAATCCACTTAGAAGCATTTTCAGGCCATATTTATGCAAACCTATCACACCTGATGACAACTACATTCCCGTTCTCTGCATTAGCCACAAAGACAGTAGCAGTCTGATTTATCACCCTTGGACTAGAAATTTCTACCCATCTTTCTCTTCAACTGTTCTAGGACATTCCTCCACACTTCCATATTTAAATGCTCCCAAAGCACCAAGATTTTTCATACTTTTGGCCCTCCCTTACAAACATTTGGAACTTGGGTGCCCAAAAATCCAGTTCTGCCTTCCCAGAGGGGAGAATGTAACAACACCGTGTGTAGTTGAAATTGGAAAGAGTAAGTGAAGAGAAAGCTCAAAACTTTTGCTCATGAGCCTAATTCTCATTCCAAAAACTGCCAGCACCCTTAAATTACAGCAAGTTAAGTGGTAAAGAATGTGCTCTACAGCAGAAGTCACAGATCTGAATTCCATTTTAACTATTAAAAAGAAAAAGAACAGGAGAATGACCCCAAGAAAATTAATCCGAATTACTAGGACCCTGACCTTGGTAAATGAGTCAGAAGCCACCAAATGATTCAGCTTTGTCTTTGCTGACTATGAATCTAAAACTAGGAAGCATTTAATATGGCCAGTGTCAAAGAAATTACTGCCTGTCCTCTCTTCCAATATTTTTATGGTTTCAGGTCTCACAGTTAGGTATTTAATCCATTTTGAATTTACTTTGTGTATGGTAAAAGAAAGTGGTTCAGTTTCATTCTTTTCCATGTTGCTGTCCAATTTTCCCAACACTATCTGTTGAAAAGACTGTCTTTTTCCCATTAAGTATTCTTTCCTGCTTTGTCGAAGATTAATTGACCATATAACTATGTGTTTATTTCTGTTTTTTTTTTTTATTCCATGCTATTGATCTGATCTATGTGTCTATTTTTGTGTCAGCGCCATACTGTCTTGATGACTATAGCTTTGTAATGTAACTTGAAGTTTAGAACTGTGATACCTGCAGCTTTACTTTTCTTTTTTTAAAATTGTTTTGACAATATGGAGACTTTTCTGGTTCCACATAAATTTTCAGGATTTTTTTGTTCTAGTGCTATTGGCATTTCCTAAGAATTGTATTAAATAGGTAGCTTGTTTTGGATAGTACAGATATTTTAACAAGATTGCTCCTCCAATCCATGAACATGGAATGTCTTTCCATTTCTTCATGTCATCTTCAGTTTCTTTCATCAGTGTTTTATAGTTTTCAGAGTACAGGTCTTTCACCTCTTTGGTTAGGTTTATTCCCAAGTATGTTATAGTTCTGGTGCTGCTGTAAATGGGAGTGTTTTATTATTCTTTCTGATGCTTCATTATGGGTGCATAGAAATGCAACAGATTTCTGCACATCGGTTTTGTATCCTGCTACTTTATTGAATTCCTGCATCAGTTCTGGCAGCTTTTTGGGGGAGTCTTTCAAGTTTTCTATATATAGTATCATGTCAACTGCAAACAGTGAAAGTTTTACTTCTTTCTTACCAAAAAATTTTGATGTCACTTATTTCTTTTTGTTGTCTGACTGAATAACCCCTGTAGCTTGAGAGACCACACATTTCAACTATAGGCAAGGCATGGTACATACTTTCTTGCCATTAAAAAAAAAGGGGGGGGGAGAAAAAGTTGAATTTTTCCTGATAGAAAGTGTCAAGTGATTTTCTCCTGAATTCCCCAACCTATCCTCCTCTCTGAGATATATTCACAGATCCACTGAAAACTTCTGTTGTTATTCTTACTGTTTTCTTTAACAGATACCCTATAATAAAACGTATAATGCATACAGGTTAACTCTGTGAGTGCTGGGTTCTCTTTGTGAGCTGAAAGAAAAAGCTTCAAAGCTTGCAAAAATGAAAATGAAGTGGCATTGTGTGGTTAAAACATTTAGAAGCAATTCTGCATTATTTTATTAGAGTACTCTTCCCCCACCCACACCCCGTCTCTGTGTAATGGGAAATGGAAAACAAGTTAACATGATTCCTTCATTTACCTGAGTAGCCATGGCACTTGGAGCCATTGTAGGAGTAAAGAGAGAAGAGAGTAAAATCTGAAGCGTGAGAATTCACATATATTATAAACAAGACATTACCTCTACTTTCTGTTTGTTGGACCCTCTGATGTTAGTGCTCTTTGCATTCTTTCTGTCAGTTGGAAAAGTATACTGTGGGAACAGATTCTCTGACTTGTCTGGCCAGAACAGCATGGTGTGTAAGACACGCCACCCCTCCTACATGTGGGGCCCCAACCACATGCCCCCGGGGCTAGATGAAACATCCAAAACAAAGCCCCATCTCTTCCTGACTACTGAATACAGGCACTGAATAAAGAAAAAATTCAGTAAATACTCAGGATAAAATACAATGACGCGAAATGTTTCTATCTCTAAACCCATTACTGTAAACTCTCAGATTTAATTCAATTTAACTTTTTAAAATGCTCATAAGCTACCATTCCTCTGAAACATTGATAAATATCACTTGTGCCCCCAGAAGACAGATTTCAGCTTTTTATATGCAAAAATACACACATCTTCCATATTTTGTCTATCATTGCTATGTTACAAAATATGAGAACAGTATTCTAAATGCAGCTTTATGAGCACAAGCACATGTCTGCAGAATTCACGTGAATTCCAGTTTCTTAGAAACATCTACATCATTAAGAACTGAACTTTTGAATGGAGCCGACTAAAATGTACCTTCTAATAGAAAAAAATGATACAATATTTTTACCTATCATTCATTCTTAATATGTACTCACTATCAAAGTTCAGGCTGATGGCTGGTGAAATGAAATATATGCTTTTCTAGAAACAGTTCCACACAAAGTGTCATCTGATTATTACTGACACCTCACAATATGTGTCACAAATGACCAATTCCCAATATTATGTCATCTATGAGGAGATGAGACTCTCTATTTCTTCCAATTGTTTTGCAGGATCTAATTTTGGTGGAAGCTAGACCTTCACACACACCTGTTAAAGTAAATAGGAAACACACAAATGTGGTGTGTTGTTTTGTTTCTTTCTTTCTTTCTTTTTTTTTTGCAGTGAATTATGAATCAAGACGCCGTTTTTCACACATACTGTTCATCAACAATACAGTCTTTGGAAATGTACCATAATTGTAAGAGTTTTGTTTCTCCCCTAGTGAAATTCTGCTTTGTACTTAACATTCTCTCTCATCGTTTCCATGGTAAATTTCTGAAGAAAATACATTTGAATACACGCAGCATGGATGGCTCTCGGAAACCCAAGAGCAAGGGCAACAGATCTCCTTCGCGCACACAGAGAAAGACGTGGATGGTGCTGACCTGACCAGAGATGAAGGCCATCGAATCCGTAGGAGAAGAGGTCATCTCCGACGCCGTTTCCACCCCACTCCTCACCGCCTCCTGGGTAGGGCGAGTACCCTTCGGTGGACGCCCAGCCCACCCGCAGGTGCGTGGCTTCGGCGGTCACGAACGGCTCCGTGTGGTCCACCATCAGCTCATAGTACCACTTCTTATACTGAGCGGACCCTTCACTGACGCCCAGAAAAATGTTGGGTCTCATGCTTCAAAGAAATAGGGAGAGCACATGAGCAACTCTGGATAAACCACCTGTTGTGTTCATTTAGGTCTATTTCGAACATTCATCCCATTTCTCCAAAACGCAATATATTAAATATATGTTTTCCTTCAGTACTGCAAAATTACTAAGTCACTGAGGCAGGAGGCGGGGATAGCCAGCCTACAGTTAACATTCCGTGAAGGGTATCTGCTTTTTGGATTACCTGACAAAGTCCCTCAGGGATCTAAGATTATTTTTTCTGAATTGCTTTTCAGCACATTTTATACCATTGATCATGTTAAAGGTGAGATACTCAGTGTAACAGGACCGTAGAATTCATGCAGTTATTATTAATTCGGGAGATGCAGACATTTTCCTTCCTAAGCCATGGGTCAGGTAAGGTACAAGCTGAAAAGCCATGTTATTGGCAAAGGAACAGGGGGATAAGCAGCTTTGTTGTTCTCAATACCTTTCTGAGGGCAGAAGAATTTCTAGGTAGTTGTATTTAATTCTATTTCTAAGAAACTTAGACCCTATGTTAATGCTCAGGATTAGTGAAGGTCTCAGGAAATAGCAGTCAACAACAGCACATATGTTATACAAAGAGCCACTCAAGAAGTCTTAAATCAACCCTGTTTAAAAAAAAAAAAAAAAAGGCAAACCAAAGAAAAAACACAATATAGAAATACACACCAAACCCTACATTTTTGTTTAAAACAGGGTAAGGCAGTGATTACGTTCTGGACAGCTCTTAGATAGAGTATAACAAAATTATTACTATCAAGCAAAATATTTTCTTACTTGAAAGCTGTATCATTATTTTTATTATACTGTTTGATATAAGGAAGGCAGCACGGCTTGGTATTTAAGGGCTCAGCCTTTGGCATTAGACTTGAGTTCCACTTACAGTCCAACATTTTAATCTGTAAAGTGTGTATCTTAGTACCTAGTTGGACTAGTTGAACCCAGTGCAAACACAGTGGAGGAAACATGGAAAGCATAGAAAATAGTGACTGACACACAGTGCTGAAGGAACTTCTGATACCTTGGAAGGGACATCTAACCAAATGTAGTTTTATTATATTTATTAATGGAATTATATCTTAGACATTCCAACTCAGCTTTTTTTTTTTTTTTATTATATATAGTAGCCACTTTGAAGTTGGCATTGAAGGGTAGCATTTTTACTCATCTTCTAAGAAAGCACAAAACATAATTACATCTAACTGTAAGCCTGTAGAATTGTCAGCCTGCTCTTGAAGATGTCAGAGATAAGCCAGCCTCACAGGATATGACTAGGGAAGCTTACGGTCTTGTGATAAATGCATATTCTGCTCAGTTCACCTATTGTTACTATTACCCCATCCAACTGACAGGACAACTACACTATTCCTTGGGCTAGTACGTAAACTATCTGAATAAAACAAGCAGACCATTCGATGCTTTAACGACAGAGCTAGAACGTGAATTCCTTGTTAGGCCACCTGTTTGGTGACCGTGTCTGTCTGAGTCTACCTGCTGACATGGTTCACAAGACGTGTCTGCAACAGTAGATCTCTTCCTGGCAGCAGATTGTCACAGATGAGATGCTGGTTGGAACGGACCGCTACTCCATGGCAGACACAGAGAGAACACAAGACATCCAGAACCTGAAGAGAAAAAGCACTTCCAGCCGACTAATTCCCTTATTCAGATTTGAGTATCCCAGCATGTCTTGTGAATGTGAACACGCTCCCTCTGACCCAACCACGTGAACACGACAGCCACGAGGTCACGTATCTGCTAAGTTTCTCTTAAATGCGAGCTGAGAACTGCTCAGTGTCTCAATGATGCTACAAATAAGCACTAAACAGCAATATAATTCCTATAATTAAGGAACAAGAAATACGCCACAGCTGACACATCTTTAAAAGTTACCTTATTTTAAAAATACATTTAACATTATTCCAGAACTCATCCATGGCAATAAATTCGTTCCCTTACCTTGTGGTTTCTCCCATGCTTGTCTAAAAGGGAGATTATGGATTTAATGTGTCCTTCCTTAATAATATTTAGAGCTTCTGGACTTTCTACTAACACACAGTGTAAAACTTCAAGAATACCTAAAGATAAAGAAAAAAAAATATGATTAAAGGGTCTGTGATGACCAGTGCCTTTCCTTCTCTCTAGGTGTTCCTTCAGGTCAACATGTAATTATTATGGGCTCAATATGTTTGTCACAGGGCACTGGGTGAGGGGGACAAGTGATGCTTGTGACGGGACTGATAACCAGAGATAACGAAGTAGTTGAGTGAGGAACAGGCGGTGTTAGCAGAGTAAGCAGGTACCTCTGCCTGGGAAGGTATGAAAGAAAGAACCTCAGAGAACACATTCATGACCATTTTCCTGACAGGAAAGTTAGGGTGATATGAGGTTGAGTGAAGTCTTTAATGGAATGCATACCTGTGGTGCTTGGCGTATAGGGCAAGTAGGGGACAAGACAGGTAGGTAATAGGTTAGGACCAGCTTATGAAGCTTCTCAGCTTGAGAGTATAACCTTATAACAATGCTTCCTAACCCACAAAGATCATTACATTGTTGTGGAGGTAAATGGTAGAAAATGTTTTAGTTTACAAAACAACAGAAATATAGAGAATAATGCAAAATTACATAAAAATACACAACATACAAAACCTGATTAAGAATGGGGTATTTTTTTTTCAAGGATTTTATTTACTTATTTGAGAGGGAGAGAGAGCACACACACAAGCAGGGGAAGAAGCAGGCAGAGGGAGAAGGAAAAGACTTCCCACTGACGAGGGAGCCCAGTGCAGGGCTCCATCCCAGGACTCTGAGATCATGACCTGAGCTGAAGGCAGACACTTAACTGACTGAGCTACCCAGGTCCCCCACAAATGGGGTATTTTAAAGTATTAACCATCCGAGAAGGTAAAAGGGAATATACCCTTTCTTTTATTAGAGCTTAAGAGAGATAAGAGAAAATAGTTTTCATTATCAAAATTTTTAGTGTGAACTTGGAAAGCTGAATACATATACATATGTATTCATTGTTTGTGAGAAAGTTTGCTCTGTCACTAATGAAAGCACAGACCACTTGTAGCAATTAAATATAACATTCAGAAAATGTGATCTCTGAGAGCTACAGAGTATCATGAAGGGTCACAGAGAAATCCACAGAAAGGTCTGTACATCTCCAATGGAGTTCACTCTCTTGGAAAAGGGCTCAGGTGTACAAATGGCAGAATACAGAAGTAACGGTAGACTATGGTTGCCACAATCTATGCTTGATCCAAATCCCAATCCATTATGGGACAGGGGCTACTTATGTTAATTTCTTTACTGATGACTTATTTTGGTGAAGTATGATATGAATGTACACTCAATTAAAAAAAAAAATACCCAACAAGATGAGTCAATTTTTGGTATAGCTCAAAATCAACTGCTGTGCTAAAAATCCAAGACAGCAGGGCGCCTGGGTGGCTCAGCTGGTTAAAGCCTCTGCCTTTGACTCAGGTCATGATCTCAGGGTCCTGGGATTGAACCCCACATCGGGCTCTCTGCTCCATGGGGAGCCTGCTTCCTCCTCTCTCTCTGCCTCCCTCTCTGCCAACTTGCGATCTCTGTCAAATGAATAAATAAAATCTTAAAAAAAAAAAAAATCCAAGACAGCAGAAAATAATACAACAGGCTAATGGATAAAGATGTTTATATAAGGGTACTTAAACGGAATCCTTCTGCTATTAAAAATGGAGTAATAAGCACATTCATTCTTAGCTAAAATAAACTAAACTAATAGAAAAGGAAAAGAATTTTTAATAGATTACTCATATTTTATCCTGATGTCTTTGTTTTCTTCCTGTTACCTATGACTGCAGCGCACAAATACAGCTGCCTGTGTTTGGAAATGAAAATTATACTACGTATCATCCATACTCCTTTGTTCACATTTCATCTGTGGTTGCCTTTGCACCAAAGAGGCAGAGTTGAGTGGTTGCAACAATAGAGCCCTATGGTCTACAGAACACAAGACCTGTACTATCTGGTCTTTTACAGAAAAAGTTTGCCAATCTCTACTTGCAGGGTTAATATAACCATTAAGACAAAAGACCAAGAAGTAGAAGACCACAAGAAAAATAAATTCTCTTTGTAAATAAATATACACAAAAATCAATAGCATTCAAAAGCTAGAATATACCAGAAAAGATTTAAGACAGGACTGTGAAAATGAACAGCAGAGATCACAAAACGCAAGAATGGCAATATGAACTATGAAAATAAATCTGATTTTTTTTCCTGGATTCAGCTTACTTTAATAGAAGGCTTCCAGAGTTTGGGACTTAACATTAAAACATGTTTTTTTTTTAATGCTGCTACATCAGATGCAACGAATAAACATTTAGTTGAAAAGCACTGACTGACTCTGACGGTAAAAAGTCAGAGAAAGCTACTTTTATTGTCAAGTGTTGGGATAAACAGCAAATAAACTTTTATTTCTTGTGTGTGGTTAGAAATTCCTAAAAGAGAACAAAATGGAAATACCAAAAGACTAATTAAAAAAAAATAAAGACTAGCTAGACTGACTATATTAAATAATATGTAAATTATACCAATATATGCCTCAAACTCTGGTGAAAAATGAAAGAAGTACAGGGCTTAAAAAATATTACAATGGCTACATTTAACTAAAGATGATTTGACAATTAAATTCTAAATGCACTGAATAAGACCCAGAAATGGGAATAGTGCCTAACACTCTTGCCAGATTCTCAAGAGATACATTTAAACCTTGGCAGATCGTTAACAGTATTACCAGAATGATTTATGAACATAAATTAAATATTCAAAAACACATACACACACACAAACTAATAAGACAGAACAAGATCTTATAATTTCTATACATAACCTGATTTTTAAGTTTTAATAAATTTACAGAAATTTTGGTGGAAATCTTAATAACATGAAGAACACATAATGTAGAAGATAAACTTTCATGAGTAGATGCACGACTGGATATATATTATGTTTGCAACTATGTAAAATATATTTATATGTATAAAACATGTACTTCAAAAAACACCAGGAGTTAGTATGCCAGAATGTTGGTGCTGGTTATTGCTGGATTAGTATACCTTCCTTCCAATACTTCCAATACTTGATGAATTCCAGAAAATGTGTACACATTACTTTTACAGTAAGAAATATTTTTAGAAAGGAAAACAAAATAGGAAGTGAGGTCTATTTACTTTTTTTTTTTTTTTTATTTCTTTGCTTTAGGGAGAGAAAGCGTACAGGTGAGGTGGGGGAGGGGCAGAGGGAGACAGTGAGAGTCTCCTGAAGCAGACATTGCACTGAGTGTGGAGCCCAACGCGGGGCTGGGTCCCAGGATCCTGAGATCATGACAAAGAAGCAGCCGCTCAACTGACTGGGCCACCCGGGCATCCCAACTAAAGCACACATTGAATTGACGTCACTTTGTGCTTAAAAGCTCCCATGGCTTTCAGGGACATCCAAGGTCAAAGTCCATTTCCCAGAGCATGGGACATCAGCTCTTTGATAGATGACGCAACCCAAACCACCTTAGCTCCCACCAGCTCCTTTGACAAAGAACGGGTAGTATATACTTTTACTTCAAAGTACATGGTATAAATATATGAGCTAATGCATTTACAACACACTGATACATTTATTAAATGCCTACCAGGCAGTGTTCTAGGCAGCGGGATCATCAGCAATCAAGGCCTGCCACAGCCCAGTGGGACTTGTCAGCTCTGTCCCACCTTCCATGTTTTTGCACGTTATTCTTAGACTGAAATACACTTCCCTCTTTGGAAACTTCAGAATCTGAATCAGTCTGCAGAAAGTCATCTCATTTGGTGGCTTTTTACCAACACTCTAGAATGAATTATTCTTTCTTGGTTGTATTGATCATTTTGTGTTAAAATCCTTTATGCTCATTTCAATCTCCTATTAGAGAATGAGTCCTTGAAAGTAGAGATGTGTCGAATTCAGCACACCTGGGCCCAGGGAGGCCCATCTCATGTTTGCCAACTGAGTAAGTGAATGAATATAAATGGACACTTTCAGTTTAAAACAACATAAACGAGAGTCATTACTATGAAGAGTATATATATTAGCTACATCGGCATATTTGCTATCTGGAGATTTTAACATTAAGATACTTATTTTTTCTAAAGGTAGAGAAGAGGGGCGCCTGGGTGGCTCAGTGGGTCATGGCTGAGGTCATGATCTCAGGGTCCTGGGCTCGAGCCCCGCATCGGGCTCTCTGCTCAGCGGGGAGCCTGCTTCCCACCACCCCTCCCTCCCGCCTGCCTCTCTGCCTCCTTGTGATCTCTGTCAAATAAATAAATAAAATCTTCAAAAAAAAAAAATAAAGGTAGAGAAGACATGATAGAACATGGATGGAGAATTTATATTTCGTAGTTCCAGTATTTCCTCTCTGAATGACAGGAATTTCTGTAGGCTTTAGATGTGGGGGTCATGCACAAAATTCAAAACTGATGGAATAAACTGTTTATATGTAAGATACATGAACTATTTATTTAGCTCTTTGCCTTAAAACTTTTATGGATGTAACTTTCTGAATTATTTCTAGGGCTCATGACAAGAAAAATCTCTGAGGGTGTAACAACATGTCTGGAAATAACCTACTGGTATTGGAAACATCCAAGTGCTGTGGTGGGATGTGCCCTGGGCTGTCCAAGGTTGAGGGTTTACATGGAAAACCTGAAAGCAAGTCATAGAACAGAAGTCCTGGAAAGAATCTAGCCTAAGGATTCTGCCCCACACAGAGCAGGCACAAGGTCACGGTGAGTCTTGCACGTTCGAGTGAAGTGAACAGAACCAGGCAGGGAGCCACTCAGGCATAGGTGGAGACAGCTGTAATTATTGTCTCAGGAAGACAAGGGAAACCAATGGACTTGGAAGACAATGCCAACACCCTCTCTCCAGAAATTGTTTTCTCACCTGCAATTACAAGTGTGTAGCAAAAATCAAACAAAAATTAAAATCATTTCAGAACAGTTAAGTGTATGTGGGCTTAGACGGACCGTGGTTCTCACCGCAAGAGGGTCACACAGGTGTTATTCAGCTTTGGAAAGGGACTCCATTCCTACATCTCTGCTCTGAGAGTGGGTAATGATCCTAGAAAATTCCTGATGGAGCACATGGCCTTAGCTGACCATTTCAACATGGAAGCCTCTCGGTCTAACTGGCAAGCAAACAGAAGGCTTCAACCCAGGGGCTAACTGGTATGAATCAGACTGTCCCCCAGTGACAGAAACACTGGAGATGCAGTACAGAAAACACACAGAACTGCCCTACCCACTTGCTGGGTCAGCAACAATCACAAGTAAAGAAACTGTGAACTCCAAATCACTCAAATCACAGGTGACGTGTCTACTTCTTCCGCTACCTAGGAGTTAAAATCCTTCTTAACCTTTCGGTCAGACCTTATTAGTCAAATTCCCAGGGCTCACAGGAGGCAAATAGAAATGAGGAAAGTTATATTTTTTGCCATGTGTAATTAATGTAAACAAAGGAACTTAAGTAAAAAGACTGGGAGAAAGGGACTGAGAAATAACATGACAACAAAGAACACAAAACACCCAGGCCAAGCTGTCTATATCATGGACTGTCATCCTTTCAGAAGGGGGAATAACATCCTGGATATTTACTAGGCTTAAATGAGGAACTAGAATAGCAAGAGGTATTATCATTATCCTGTTGTCTTATGTAGTGGTTATAACCAGGGACACAAGTCAACAGGCCCCACTTGAGTCCTGGCAGATTTTAGGCAAGTTACTTAACTTCTCTGTGCTCCAGTGTCCCCATTTCTAAAATCAAATTCTAATAATGGTTCCCACCCCGAGGGGAGATGTTGTGAGGAATTAACACACATAAAGTTTTTAGGAAAAGGCCTGAATCCAAGCAGTGCGATGTAAGCATCGGTCCTTATTTGATGGTTGTAACAAAATAATATAAATGACAAATGAAATGAAATAAAAAAGGATCAACTGGGAAATCTGACAACTAGGCTTATTTTTATACAGAGATTAAAACTGTTAACATCAGAGAACGGTAGAGAAATGCTGATGGACAATACTGATTGGAAGGAAAATCCAGGGAAAATATTTATTGGTCACTATGGAAAAAGGAAATTGAAGTTAGATATCAAAATAGTTAAATTAGTAAATCCAGGAGAAATTACACCAGAGTTAGAAATTGAGGGAAAGACAAAGAGACACAAGTAGGGCAACAGACAGAACTGTAGGAAGCTCTACATTCTGGAGAGAACAGGATTGTTGAGCCAAAAATACCATGAAATGTTACACCAAGCAGATTTACTGGCTCATAAATGCTTAAAAAGACATAATGTGCTCCTTTGACAAGAACCCTTTCTCTCCCCATTAAAACAAACAAACATGCAAATGAAGTGGGCAGCAGTTAGAAAAAGCAGAAGAAAAGTCCAGCTAGCTCCATGTTGACAAAAAGGTCTGAGGTGTGTGGGAGGGATTTTTGGCTACACACCAAAGGGGAGGCCAAGAGAGAATGAATCTGAGTTACATACAAATGCGTTAATTTGTTCCTGGGCCTGTGCGTCTGAGAAGGCTCTGTAGAGACACATCTCTGCTTTTTGTTCCACTAATCTGAATGGAACCAACATGGAGTGATAAACGATGGGTCGCATCCAAGTTGTCCTTCTTTGGTGGTGGGGCACGAATGTGGAACTTCTAGAAGTAGCGGAAACTTCTAGTTTGAGCTAGTGGAGGGCTGGTGGAGAGCCTGACCAAACAGCACTGGGCCCATCCAGAACAAACAGGAGGTGAAAACCCATCGCTATACGGCATAATTACGACACATCTTACCATTTAGAGGAGAACTCTGCATGCCACAGACTGAAGCACTGAGGGAACTAGGAATGAATATCTGTGGTTTGTTCAAAATGGGTATAAGTTTGAAGTCAAGGAAGTATTTGGGTTTCAGTGTGAGATAAACTGATGAATTTATTTTTTAACTTTTTTAGGCAGACAGGGACAAAAGGTAACAGAAGCAATGTACATTTTGTTTCCTTTCTATAACACAGGGCTTACTTGTAAAATAAACACTAAGTAGGGTTTCCGTATCACACCCAAATAGAGAGGAAAAGGGGACTAAATTGAAATCAATATTAAAATATAGAGAGGCTTTAGAGAAACAACCTCAAGAGGTAGGGGTTCGAGTCAAATAGGGGACACATCATCATGCATCCTTCCATTTCTTTACAATGGTTTTGAGGCATGAGAAGAAAATAAGCTCATGAAATCTTTTGAGCTAACATAAAGTTGAGAAGAGAGAGAAAAAGTGACAAAGGTAAGATTAAAATATAACAAAATGTGACAGAATTAGGAACATTAATAAAATCAGAAGTTAGTGAAGATAAAGGTCTGTATTACATTTTTATGCATATATAGAAAGGTAAGGCATCATGAATGCATTAGCAAAATGAATAAAAAAGATGGACTTAGGGTATTTTATTGGAAGATGAGATGAACATGAGTCAAAAATTTCCTGGGGTACATTATCCAAAATAAATAAAATAAATAGCACATGAAATAATGTAATTAGAGTGTACGGAATAGTACACTCTAAGGCTGAACATATTCAGGCTTAACTAGGCTTCTGATGGTTTGCTGCTTTCAATTTCGGGAGTAGTATTTTATAAAAGAAAAATTACAGGAGTAAAAGACAATTAAGAAAAGAAAATGTCAATCAAAGGCAGTTCATGATGCAACAGTTAAATAATAATGTTAGAAATGTTATGCCAAATATTTATTTGTATAAATTGCCATATCTCAAAATCCACAAAGGACTAAGTGCCAGACAAGAAATTATAAACACTTTGAGATATTCTTATCTGGCTATTTACTCTTCACTGTTTTCTCCCCCATTCACATGTTCATTTATCTTTTTTTTTTTTTTTTAAAGATTTTATATATTTATTTGTCAGAGAGAGAGAGAGAGAGAGTGAGCACAGGCAGAAAGAGGCAGAAGGAGAAGTAGGCTCCCTGCTGAACAAGGAGCCAGATGTGGGACTCGATCCCAGGACACTGGGACCATGACCTGAACTGAAGGCAGCCGCTTAACCAACTGAGCCACCCAGGAATCCCTCAATTATCTTTTAATCCATAAAATGGGTCATTTGATGTGTTAGGTTCTGGGTATAAGTAAAATGAGGAGTGGAAATTGATATCATTCCTGCTTTTTGTGACTTTACAGGCCATATAAATTCAGTCCTAGCTCCACTACTTCCATTTGACCTTGAAAAGGTAACCCCTCTTGGCTTCTCAGCTTCCAAGTCTTCATTTGTAAAATGGAAATGATGATGGAACCTACCTTACAGAGTCCTGTAGGATCCAGTGAATACATATGACTTCTTAGCACAGTGCCCTAAATTCACTTAAGATTTCCCTGGCCCCACAATGTGCTCATTAATGTGCTCAAAAAAAACAACAATGTGTGCCTCTCTGTGAAATATAAGAACTTATAAAAATGTTGGCAGGTGCAATTAATTGCTGAAAAGGCCTTTAAATAACATTTTCGAAGACCAATGCATCTGAGTACTTTTAAGATGCATCGTTCAGGGCAAGAGAAACACAGATTAAGCAGCTCTCCAAAAAGATACTTAGCTCAAAGCAGCAAATATTTATTGAGAACTATTCTTCTGGGCAAGAATGTAAAATGATCACAGCATCTGACTGAGCTTTGAGTCAATTTTAAATGTTATCTTGAAAAAGGCAGTCTCTTTAATAAATGGCACTGGGAAGACTGGATAGTCACATGTAAAAGAATGAGACCACACCCCTATCCTATACCACTCACTAAATGAACTCAAAATGTATTATAAGATATAAATACATAGACCTGAAACCATGAAATTCCTGGAAGAAAGAGGAAAAACCTCCTTGATACAGGAATGGGCAATGATCTTTCAGTTAGGACCCTAAAGCACAATCAACAAAATAAAAAAGTAAGTGGGACTGCATCAGGGGCACCCCCGGGTGGTTCAGTGGGGTAAGCATCTGCCTTTGGCTCCGGTCATGATCCCCGCGTCCTCAGATCGAGCCCCGCATCAGGCTCCCTGCTCAGCTGGGAGTCTGCTTCTCCCACTCCCTTTGCCTTCCCCCCTGCTCATGTACTCTCTCTCTCTTTCTCCTTCTCATGAATAATTAAAATCTTTAAAAATAAATTCAGTGGGACCACACCAAACTAAAAAGCTTCTGCACAACAAGAGAAACCATCAATGAAGTAAAAAGACAACCCACTGAATGGGGCGGGGGAGGGGGAGTGCAGATCACATTATCTGATGAAGGGTTAATGTCCATAATATATAAGAACTCATCAGAAAAAAATAATCCAATTAAAATGGGCAAAAGACCCAAGTAGACATTTTCCTGAGGAAGATATATGGATGGCCAAAAGATATGTGAAAAGACCGTCAACATCACTAGTCATCAGGGAGAAGTAAATCCAAACCACAATGAGACATCGCCACACAGCCACCAGAATGGCCACGCTCAGAAAAAAAAACAAAAAACAAAAAAAAACAAAAAAAAACCATGAGGTAACAGATGCTGTTGTGGATGTAAAGAAAAGGGAATCCTTGTGCCTTGTGCCCTGTTGGTGAGAATGCAAACTGGTGTAGCCATGATGGAAAACAATACAGCGGACCCCCCCCCCCCAAATTAAAAATGGAACTACCATATGATCCAACAATTCCACTTCTGGGAACACATCCAAAGAAAACAAAAACATGGGGGTCCCTGGGGGGTTCAATTGGTTAAGGGTCTGACATTGATTTCACCTCAGGTCATGATCTCAGGGTCATGGGATCAGGCCCTGCATCAGGCTTCACACTCAGCATGGAGTCTGCCTGAGATTCTCTCTTACCCTCTGCCCTCCACCCACCCTCCTGCTCTCTCTCTCTCTCAAATAAATAAATCTTTAGAAAACAGAAACACTACCTCGAGAAGATAGCTGCACCTCCAGGTTCATACCAGCATTATTTACTACTGACAACAGCCAGAAAGACAAGATATAAATCAAAAATGCTAAAAACAAACAAGCAAACAAACAAAAAAAAATCCAAAAACAGAACCCTCAGAGAAGAAGAGATCAGATATGTATTCCAGAGGCAGGGAGTCATGACAAAGGAAAAAAGATCACTAAGTGCTAGGGCTATAAGATACAATATGATGAGGAGAGCTAACGCTGATACACGGGAAAGTTGGTAAGAGGGTGAGTCCTAAGAGTTTTCATCACAAGGGAAGTTCTTTTTTGTTTTATCTTCTTTTTTTTTTTAAGATTTTACTTTTTTTTTTTTTTTTAAAGATTTTACTTATTTGAGAGAGAAAGAGAGCACCAGCAGAAGGTGAAGCAGGGGGAGAAGGAGAATCTGAAGCAGGCTCCATGCAGACCCTGACACAGGGCTCGATCCCCCAACCCTGAGATGACAACCTGAGCTGGAACAGGTAGTCAGATGCTTAACTGACTGAGCCATCCAGGTGCCCCTGTTTTTTTTCCACTTTCTTAAAAAGTTTATATATATGAGATGATGGATGCAAACTAAATCTGTTAGAGTAATAGTTTCATAATATATGTAAGCTCAACCATTATGATGTACACTTGAAGCATATACAGTGATGTATGTCAACCGGGTCCCAGTAAAATCGAGCAGAGAGAGTTCTGCAGTATGAAGACAGCCCAGAGACCTCATTTCCAAAAGCACAAAAGAAAAAAAAAAAGTGCATAAAATAATTCACTTCTGATAGTGTGGAATAAGGGAAAGAGAAAAGTTATACAACACACTGTTTAACAAAACCCAAAATTTTTTAAAGATTTTTTTAAAGTTATCTTTACACCCAACGTGGTGTAAAGATCAAGATCTTTAAAAAATAATCACCACAACGCCACGATCAAGAGTCACAATTTAAAAATTGACATAATTTTACTATATATATATTTATTATATATATTTTGTTATATAATATTTTTGAAATATTCTATTTATTTATTTGAGAGAGAGCAAGCATGAACTGACCTGGGGGGGGGTGGTCAGAGGGAGCAGAAAAACTCCCCACTGATCAGGAAGCCCAATGTGGGGCTCGATTCCTAGACGCAAAAATCACAACCTGAGCTGGTCAAATGCTTAACAGACTGAGCCACCAGGCACCCCCAAGTTTGTTTGTTTTTAAGTTTTTGACTAAAGATCTTTGTACTGTACCCAGAGTACAAGTCTACACCTCCACATTCACGCACAGATCTGGCAGCCAGTATCTAACTGTCCCCACCCCACCCCGACCCAGAGCTGAAGGCTCGCTGTTCATCTGAGCTCTCAGTGGTCTTCATTATCTTTATAGTTGAAGACAGAACCCCTGTCTAGTCCATTTCTACAGTGCTCTTTGAAGAAAATAAAAATGACCTTGTAGTTAAAACAACTCCTAATTACAAATGAAAAAGATGAGACACTTACTGTGACACTTGTATTCCTTTAACATTATAAAGAGATCCATAGTGTTGACTAATAATCCTTGTGGGGCAGGAATTATTACAATCCCTGTTTTACAAACGTATGTAAAATAGGAGGTACAAAAGGGTTAAGATCATGCAGCTATCAAGAATGATCCTGGAATTAGAACTTTGCCAGTCCAACTCAGAATCCATACTTGTAATCAATCCTAAATTCTGCTTCTCCTTAACACAGTATAAAAGTAGGTAGAAACCAGAGAAACAAACAGGGTTTTGGAGGGGAGGGGGGTGAGGGGTTGGGTGAGCCTGGCGGTGGGTATGAAGGAGGGCACAGATTACTTGGATCACTGGGTGTGCTGGGTAAACAATAAATCTTGGAACACTGAAAAAATAAAATAAAAATGGTAAGAAAAAATGATAAGAAAATGTTAAGAAAAAAATGATAAAAAAAAAAACCAAGAGATTATTAAATACGGAGCTTTCTGATGAGGTCGTCTTGGCAGAGCTCCACCCTAATTTTGATGATGAAATGGTAGGAAACCCAATGGTAGGAAACCTAATGGTAGGAAACCCAATGGTAGGTCAACCCTCAGGGAAGGCACCTGAAGAGTGTGCGTCCTGCCTTGGGTAGTGATCGACTTCCTTCTTTTGACTATTGGGTCCCAGTAAATAGAATCCATATTAAAGCCTAGGTACTTAAAAGACAACGCGATCAAGAGGTAAGTCAACTTGACAAAATTGGGATAAGGGATACACACTGCAAAGAGACTTTAATGAACTCAGTTCGAGACAAAGTCCTCAAGCCAGTATAATGTACCCAAGGGAGGTCACAGTCGCTTAACTTTAAGCATGACTGAAAGCGAGTGATACAGCACAATTATTTCACTGAAGATGATGATGAAAGTATTTACTATCCAGTGTGGAATGAGAAAACCCAGTCAGACCAGACACTGGCATCTGTCCAAAGCAGCACATAAAAGAGCTCAGGTCTCCGTTCTGTCCATAATCCTCAAAGAGGAAAAGACACAGTCTAGGTCAAAGGTAGCAATCAAGCGAGCCCCTCCACAGTTTCTCTGAGACCAGACTTCCTCCTCTCTTCCTCCAGCTAGCCACACAATTATAGGATGCCTCCCTAACTCACTGTGTGTGGGGAGAAATAAAATCAGCACAACGGGCCAATGTTCCAACTTCCAACCTATCCCTGGGAAATCTAAAGAAACGGGATGGGAACATGGATTCCAGGAAGCGCCCAAGACGACCTCGGGGAAACAAAGGCTCTCCTGAATTGGCAGGTGGTCAGAGGTGGGTGGCTGAAGGCTGGATGGGGAGCACGTCCACAGGACAGGTGGGGGCAGGTGTCACTTCAGGGGTAAACTCCTTTCATCTCTGCCCTAGGACGATCGCCTGCCCTTTGCTGGCCACTGTGGCCAGTATGGAATAACGTCAGGAGGGCATGAGACCCCACCTGGGACTGGAAGGTGACTAAAAAGGGACCCAATAACCTTGGGCTTTCAATCTTTTACACCTTCCTCACCTGAATCCTTAAGAGCCTGGCGAATTAGAGCCTCGGGAGACTGTCTCTGTCAAGGAATGTGTCTCTCTGAGGTAGAGAGCCCTGACGAGCATCCCCGCCATATTGGCAGAAATGGAGTGAGCAGCACTATGGCACCTGTGACTCTCAGCCTAGGGCTCCGTTTCTCCTTGCCTCTTAAAAAGACTGGATGACAAGACTGAGCCTGGCTTTGGCCCTGCTGCCATCGAACCTATCTGAGAAACTGGGGTCCCCCAGGCCAGCACAAGTTCACTGACCACTGAGGCAGAAGTGTCAAGTAGACCACGAATATAAAACAAAGATGAGAAACAGATACGAGAATTAAACACTGGCTATGAATATCAACTTCCTATTGAGTATCAAAAACACAGGAAAAGAACCAAAAAACCACTGCAGCATTCAGAGAGCCACCATCACGGGAACAAGACCAGTGGACCCCCCCCCCCTAGTCTCTGAAACCCAGGGACACCCTTTACCCCATCACTCCCGGTCTCCTTCAAACTTTAACACCCAGGGCCAGGCATGGATGTTACATGAATTACTGTGGGAAATGCTTATAAAACCAATCAACTACGTCACAAAGCAGGATAGTTCTCTTTTCCAATGTGAGACAGTTGAAGTTGTTTTTTTTTTTTTTCATCTCAAAAGAACCATTTCTAAAAACACAATGTGCCATCTATCCCACACACAGGCTTTCAGAAGAGAATTCTGAAAAGCATAGCGACTCCAGACAACCAGGCAACCCTGATCACTTTTTTCATTCAGAAAAGAATGTTCTGTTTCATTTGGATTTTACTTGGAGGGACTTTTTTTTTTTTTTTTTCATATTTGACTTTGCTGGTAAGGAATATTTTTTCCAAAAAGCCCTCCAAACATAGACTCTCCATTCCCTGTTCTCTTTTGCTTTCCAGTTATTTAATGCTTCGCTGGGAAAGGAAGGAGTATGGCTGTACTCGGGACTTTTCCGGCATCATTCAAAAATGAGTAATTTTTGACAAGGGACGTCACTAAATATTCAATTAGTAACCTTTAATCGTTAATGTATTATTTCAAACACTGAGTGATTGCCTTTGAAAAATGTACACGGGGTTTCCCTGTCGTAAGTGATCCATCAGCTCGAACATGACTTGTCATCGTGATGACCCAGATCATTATTAAAAACCCCAGTCACTGTAATGTTCTCCGAATGAAGCAAGAGAGGCAGATGGATGGTTATGTTACAGTGCCATGGGGTCAAACAGGTACAGACCCGACAACGATCACGAAAGGTTTTCTTTACAAAGTCTGCAACATCACCATGATTCTGATTTTATGTTTCTCCTAAGGGTCAGATGCACAGTCTCCTGGCTATAACCAGAACTGGCACAACCAAAAGATATGAATCAGAGTGCCTGGGTGGCTCAGTCGGTTAAGTGTCTTCTTAGGTCATGATCTCAGGGTCTCATGGGATCTAGAGCCCTGCATCAGGCTCCCCACTCAGCAGGGAATCTACTTCTCCTTCTCCCTCTGCTCCTCCTCCTGCTCATGCTCTCTCTCTCAAATAAATAAATAAAATCTTAAAAAAATATATTTAAATCAACCAACAACTGAAGTTTCCCTTTTTCAAAGTTACTTCCTAGAAAACTGTCCTTTCTATGTCATCATTATGTGTTGCCTAAACTGCTAATAGGACTCCAAAAGATTAGCTAGGATTTCTGCATCGCCAACAGCAGGTCTCATACAATATCCCGTGGGCTCCTGCTTTTTCTAATGCAGATGTTCATACCTAACTACGTATCAAGGAAGAAGATCCTGGCAAACAACATTCTGGGGCAGAGTATTCACACCTAACGAATTTTTCCCTTTAAAAATGATGAGCTTATGCTCTCTAAGAAGCAGTCATGACATCTTTGGAAGCTTAAAACTATGAGCATTAAAAATGTGAGCACATGCTCAGGTAGTTCAAGACCCCTGAAAGCTTCCTTCTGCTTGAACCCAGAGGGAACATCCTTCACGGCACGTAACTAGGAGCGGAGAAGAACTGGCAGGAATCCCCAAGTAAGCCACTTACACCACTGCAAAACTACCTGCAGAAAAGACTGTACAAAAGTTAGACTCAGAGAAGAGATGCAGCAGCAGACTGTGCTCAGTCAGCTGTTTCTTAAAGTCCAAACATCTTAAAGAAAACTCAGCCTTCAGAAATCCATCAGTTTGATTAACTGGACTTGCTCATACAAATCTTCTCTTTTCCATTAAATTTGGCCTAGAGACACAGTCACACAGGAAACCTGGGAATAGGTCTAATTTTTCCTCCCAAGAAATTCACAGTGGCTCTTCTCATAGACTGATCAGGTACCCTACACTAAACCTTTATGCACTAGTAATACCAGTCAGCCTTCAATGAAGCAGAAGAACATGCATAAGAAAATAAATCTGCTCACTCCTCTTTCTGAGCCCCACAATCAGAGAAGGCGATAAAGAGGAGCTGGCTGGGTACCAGATACTGCCAGGACCCTGCTCAAATTCTCATCCTCTGTGTTCAGAGCTGGGGTTTCATCTCTCCTACAACAATTAATTCTAGCATCTCCAATCAGTCATTCAAATGTCCTAGGCCTTGATTTCCTCTCCTCTAAAGTGAGATGTCAGGTTCAGGGTTCTCCAAGGGTCCTTCCTACTCCTGATGTTCCCTGTGCTTTCTGAGTGCACAGGACATCTACTTGACACAGAAGTACCTGTGACCAACAGCTGCACTGGACAAAGATCATAGCAAATGGCAATTTGTATCCAGTGGAACTGTGCCTACAACCAACCAAACTGAAGACTGTAGAGATGGGACTCTTCTTGGCTGAGTTTAAAGGATGCTCCACTCAGTTCTTTCCTTCTCTCTCTTTCCTCTCTGCTCTGAGCATTGTGTGTGTGTGTGTGTGTGTGTCTGTCTGTCTGTCTTCAGAGAAGCAGCCTATTCATCTGACATTTACACTGTCCTGAAGGTAGCTCTGCCCGTCTCTCTCGAGATTCCCTGTGGCCAGAAAAGGGGATCAGCACAATTCTTTGTATCTGCTGGAGATTGCCAACAATTCTGGATACTCTGACCCAAGAGTTTATCCATTCTTGCAATCTTGCCATCATTTTGCTACCACTAACTTGACCACCTCCTCCCAGCATTTACTCAGTTTTCTCCTTCTTCAGCAGGTTCTGTGATGGTCCAAAGCACCCCCCCCCCCGCCATTTGTAATGCGATACCCTGAAAACCCTCTTCTTACGATCCTTGTGTCTTTTTTTAGCTCAACAATCTCCTTCTTTATTTCTGCCACCCAACAGTCCAACAATGTCTTAAAACTCAGTGTGTGACTCAAATTTCTCCACCTCCTCTTCCTAAATCTTAAACACTAAAATTTTACTCTGTGACTTAAAATTTCCCTCTTGGACCACAACCATCTGTTCTTCTACTCATTCAATTCCAACAAACCTAACCTTGAGTGAGCCTTTCTCATGCAAAAGTCATGAAATTTTATCTGTATTGACTGGCATTTTCTTAAGGGAATTCAGCCATTCATTCATCCATTCATTTATTCATCCTACTAGATGCCAGACGACACGGTAGACCCAGAGATGAATGAGATCATGCCCCTGGCTTCAAGGAGTTAATTGCTAGTTAGGAGATTGAGAGGAAAAATAGGTAACATAAAGGGGCATTAGTGGCACAGAATGGCAACTAATGAGATACTGTGCAAAAGGAGGGAGGAGCAATCCACTTTTGTTTGGCGGTCGCTGATACAATCTATGTTGCTAGACAAGCTCAGGTTATCAGTTTTAAGTTTTCACAACACCAAAATAAGAATAATACACATATTAGAGAGGGAGAGAGATCAGGTTCATTGCTTGTAACTATTTGACTATCATACAGACTCATAATATTAACATGTATTCAATCACTTTAAAATAGTGTGCTGTACGATTTGGAAACAAATCTGATTTTTGGCTATTATTGCCCAAATAATCTTCTGAACACAAGTTAAAAGTTCACATGCCAAACCAGTTTTTTTGTTTACATAATACATTTGGAATAACTGATCTGAAAAACAATGGGGATTCTGGCTCCATGGTATACTAAAGGACTTCATTTTTTTTTTTTTAATGTAAATGAACGGTAAAATTGCTTTTCAGAAATACTAATACCAATGAGTTTAACAATAAGTAAAAATTTCAACTTATTCAAAGGAAAACATTTAAATGGCACTGATGCTCAAAATTTGTTTTTATACCTTAAGGAATGTAAAGTAGAAGAAAATAGGAGTTAATGTATAAGGACAGGGAAATAACCAGAAAACATACCAGAAGAAGCTTCTAGTCTTTCCAATCGGCTGATCAACCAGTCAAGGGAGCCAGAAAATTGAGCACAGTTTTTACGATTTCCTCTAATTAGAGCCGCTGCAGAAGAAAAAAGCAGACATCACAGTTATATGATTCTCCAGTTTAAAATGCAAGGTAAGCTGGTATTAAGCCCTAAAATACCGGAACAAGAACAAAATACTCTAACTTTACCTCTCAGATCTATACAAATATACAGACATATCTTCATATATAAAACTGAGATATATAATATTTAAAATATTTTTTAAATATTTTTTAAATATTTAAAATATATAATATTTAAAGTCTATTAACATATAATATATTATTAGTTTCAAAGGTAGAGCTCATTGATTTAGGGGTTTTATATAACACCCAGTGCTCATTATATCATCTGCCCTCTTTAATGTCTGTCACCCAGTTACCCCATCCCCCAGCCACCTCCCCTCCAGCAACCCTCAGTTTGTTTCCCATGATTAAGAGTCTCTTCCGGTTTGTCTTCCTCTATGGTTTTATCTTATTTTATTTCTTCCTCTCCTCCCCTATGATCCTCTGCTCGGCTTCTTAAGTTCCACATATGAATGAAATCACCTGATATTTGTCTTTCTCTGACTGACTTATTTCACTTAGCAGAACACCCTTTAGTTCCATCTTCATCATTGCAAATGGCAAGGTTTCCTTCTTTTTGATGGCTGAGTAATATTCCTCTGTGTGTGTGTGTGTGTGTGTGTGTGTGTGTGTGTATCATATCATCTTAATCCATTCACCTCTCAATGCACATCTGGACTCTTTCCATATTTTGGCTACTGTGGACATTGCTGCTATAAACATTCAAGTGCACATGCCCCTTCGGATCACTACGTTTGTATTTTAGGGTAAATACCCAGAAGTGCAATTGCTGGGTCATAGGGTAGTTCTATTTTCAACTTTTTACGGAACCTCCATACTGTTTTCCAGAGTGCTGCACCAGCTTGCATTCCCACCAACAGTGTAGGAGGGTTCCCCTTCTCCACATCCTTGCAAACATCTGTCATTTTCTGAGTTTTTAATCTTAACCATTCTGACTGGAGTGAGGTAGTGCTCATATTTTTCTTCTTAAATAATTGATATTTGTTAACAGGGGCCAGAAAACCATACTGCTCATTAGAAGGAATATAATTTGAGAAAGTAGTATTTCATATTGGAAAGAAATGATGAAGGATAATGGAAGAACCAGTGTCCTGGGAGTCTCCTCACTTGGGTTCTAATACTCATTGCTTTTAATTAGCCATGAGAGGATTTAATTTCCCTAGAGCTCAACTTTCTCATGTCTATAATGAAAAAGTTAAGAGCACATCAGTTTTCCTGAAAATATAGCACAAAATACTAGGAGATATAGTTAGTAACTGTAACAGGCACACAGAGAGATATAATTAATTGTTACCTGGAAAAAAGGGTGGGAAGGCAGATGGCTAATAAGTTTGAAAATGTTTCACTTTCCTCCTGTATCTCTACTTCTCTTTAAAGTTCACAATGCACTTGAAGGACTCAGAACTCCTATAGTCAAGTCACCTGTCTAACTTTGTTTCACCTAGTGTTTTTGATTGGTCTTTGATGAAAGAAACCATCTTATATGAAATTCCTACACAACCTTTATGATCTCCTTCAACCCAATTTACAGAATCCATTTAAAAGTTCTGATGTCTCACAATCCCGCGACTCTTTCAAAGTAAATCTTGTCAATATTTTATGAAAATTCTACTCTTAATGCCCATGAGATTGTTCCAAAACAGTACAACTATTTACAAAGGGTTGGTGTGATGTATGATTTTAATGGGAAAAAGATGTTGCCATAAGAAAACAATCACTATTTAAAATCTGGTAGTGCTAGGAAGCAGTTTGAAGGAACTGAAGTTCGAGGGCACTGCCTATTTATCCCCTTGGTAAGAATAAGACGGAGGAGTCCCTATAGTAGCAGAGTGCAATTAATCTTTGACTTTATTTAGTCTGCCTGATGATGAAACAACGATGCACTTGATTACTTAGACTCCCTGGGACCAGAGCCCCTGCAAGAATCAGCAACCAGCTAACACACACACACAAAGTGACAAGGGTCAGGGATGAAGTACAGTGGAATGATAAGGAGTCTTATGTGCTCCATGGGATTTCTAATTTTAATCCATAAAAATATTTGTTCATGACTTACAACAGCAGTCATTGAAGAAGAGTATAAAACCTTTGAATCTTTAGAGTTTCATTTGCTTAAAGTTTAACTCACTCTTATATTAAGATTTTATTTATTTGAAAGAGAGAGAGTGAGCAAAAGCATGAGCAGGGTGGTAGGGAGAGGGACAAGCAGACTCCTGGTGGAACAGGGAGCCTGATGTGGAGCTTGATCCCAGGACACTGGAATCATGACCTGAGCTGATGTTTAACCCACTGAGCCACCCAGGTTCCCTTAACTCACTCTTCTAATTTTACCTCTGGTTTTTAAAATGAAAGCGATTAAATGATTTCTAGAGGTCAGATGTTAGAGATAAGGAACAAACAATGTAAGAATGGACCCTTTCAATAAACCATGAAACATTTAAGAAAGTCACATAATAAGCCACAAAAAAGAAGACTTCATTAAATTTACTGCAAACAGAAATGGTATACCCCATGTTGGCCTAGCCCACTGACAACAATGTAATGAAACTAGAAATTAGTAAGAAAAGTAGAAACTAAAAGTCCAAGCACTTAATAATTTAAACTCACTCACTAATAATTTTTGATTCAGTAGGGAATCAATACCACAATTGTAGACTGACTAGTAAATAGCAAATATAGAAATGTTACCCAATACAATCAGTGGTAGATAGTCAAAACTGTACTCAGAGGAAAATTAAACACCTTCTTTCACTAGGTGAAAAGTGTTATCCTAACATCCTTTCAAGATTTAAGAAATAACATCAAACACATATAAGTAAAATAGGAGAAAGAAATAAATAACAAAAAAGGAAAACATTAGAGATAAGAAAATGATCTATGTAATAAATTTAAATGGTAGGATTGATCAATAAAGTCAAGAATTTTTTTAAACATGTTAAATAACAACTCTCTAATCGTGAAGGAAAAAGACAAAATTAAGAATAAACAGGAATTATAAATACAGACACTTCTGAGGTCTCAGCACTAGAATTTTTAAACATATAGGAAAAAGAATGGTTTCCATTTATGCATACACACACACACACACACACACACACACACACACACACATTTTTTTTCACTAAAACTAACCCAAAGGAAAAAAATTTAAAGGGAAAAATCTAAAAAGTAAAATCAACCATGATTAATATCGAGTAAAGACCAAAAACTTTTTTTCTATACTCAAGAAGTAAGGTATTTCTAAACTATTTCAAAGTAAAGAAACTAAGGAAATCTCCGTAATTATTTTACATAAGATAGTATAACACTGACATCAATACCTAACAAAGTATGTATATGAGAAAACTAGAGGGAACTCTTACTTATGAATATCAATCCAAAAATCTTATACAAGGATGGTATTTAGAAATTATATTCAACGATACATTAGCAACATTAACTCAAGTAGGGGTCCATTCCTCCAATGAGACAGAAAGGTAGTAGGAATCTGTTAATAAGTCACAGACAAAATGTGGTCATCTCAATAGACTGTGACAAAATATATACTTCTAATGAAAGAAAAATTAAGCTCCATAAAGAATGCCTTCTGAACCTTATCCATGTGTGTGTATATGTATGTGTGTGCAGGTACATACCCTCCTTTACAGATAAATGGAGTGTGTAAAACATTACAATTCAGCAAGTTAGTTAAGACATCAGTCAAGTGAGTTTCTAAAGTAATTGAAACCTACACAGAAAATTATAGGGAAGTTCAGCACATTACAGTTGATAATAGCAAAATCCTGGACACAGCCTGACTATGAGCTAAGTCAATGGCATATCCCTTCAGTAGGCTAGTGTACATCCACTAAAACCATCATTTACTGCCAAGAAGATATGCCTGCAGTACAGAAGACCATTCAAACAAATGCTATAAAGGAATGTTGATCATACAATCCCATTTTTGTAAAGTAAATACATACACACCCACACATACACACAATGTAAGTATATGCATACCATGGAGAAACCATGTTTTTCTAGAATACTCCTTGGAGAATGCGAACAGCCTCTGTGAACTATATCCTGGTAAGTCCCTGGGACAGAAGCACAGACCCTAAAGAACATTGGTAAGGGTGGGACTGCCTTCCCAGTTCAATACAGGACATGGTTTTATTTTAAAATAGGAAGAAAGATGAATAAAGCCGGTGGAGGGGGGATCATGCTCTGTGGTGTGCTCCTTCACAAAGACCCCTGAAGCCCTAATAACTTCCATTATAAAAAACACACACACACACAAATGCTGAATAAGAACGGCAGGTTGTATTCACCTGTAAGGAAGTGAACTTCTGTGGCCAAGATATTATGTAACCTTAGACAGACAGAGGATATTGAAAAAGCATGAAATGGGAAACACTGTCTCTAAATAATCCCTCAGAATGTACAGACATCAAAGAGGCCATGAGCCTGTCTCAATCCCTGGCATTGGCATTTGGACCGAGCTAACTAAGCCTTCAAGAGAGGAGGCCCTAACTGATACCATAGTGGTGCAGGGTTTGCACAGGTGTGAACCCACAATGCTTCAGTAGGTGTGTGCACATGGGTGTGTGAAGTGTTTCATATGTGTATAATGTTACCTGGATTCAAAGAAATATTTTTAAAAGGTCCTACATTACTATGGGTGGTTACATTTTTAACATGGTTTTCACCTTTTTGTAGTAACTATCGAATTTTTATAATGAAGCATTAATTTTAAAATCAAATAATACAATACAAAGTTACCTTCTTTTCAAGAAGAAAAGGTGAAACTACATCATTGGTATGGACAGCTGCTGCTGGATGTCTCAAGAATGCCAAACCACAATGGCAACTTTAATTTAATTTAATCTCATGATGCTTCAAGACGAAGGTGCAAAAATTTGGGGCTGCCTGGGTGGCTCAGTGGGTTAAGCCTCTGCCTTTGGCTCAGGTCATGATCTCAGGGTCCTGGGATCAAGTCCCACATCGGGCTCAATGCTCAGCACAGAGCCTGCTCCCTTTCCTCTCTCTCTCCGCCTGCTTGTGATCTCTGTCTGCCTGCCTCTCCGCCTGCTTGTGATCTCTGTCTCTGTCAAATAAATAAATAAAATCTTAAAAAAAAAAAAAAAAGAAGAAAGAAAGGCGAAGGTGCAAATACTCAAGACAAATGTCTTTCCTCATGCAGGACAAGCAAACTAAACCCCTTCCAGTCCTCTTCTGTTGCTGGCTAATGGGTCTTAAAGATGGTAAAGACCTTTGCTCTTCCATACATCTATATTTATTTAAAAAATAAATAAATTTATTTTACCTACAAAATAATATAAATATCTGACTCAGTGGGTAGAATGTGTAACTCAATCTCAGGTTTGTGGGTTCAAGCCCCATGCTGGGTGTACAGAGTGCTTAAAATAAAAATCTTTTAAAAAATGAATGTAAATACATCAGGCACCAGAGCCGGCCCTTGTGAGTATGAACTTGAATAACATGTGAATATAATACAATGGTTTGAGGGTCTTCTTCTAGCATATTGTAAGTTCTTTTCTATTTGACACTGTCTTATTACACCTCTGTACATTGCCTGAAATTTGGAAGGTATGTTATTTCTTACTAGTGAATGAATAAACAGCATCCAGTCTCTTACAGAATAAGAATATTCATGGTTAAGTACAGTACAATTTAAATATGATGAAAACAATTCAGACTGGGCTCTAAAAAGGAAAGTGGTAGTTCACAGAACCATATTTTTAATGTTGAATAACTAAATTTCTGAACTTTTATCTCATCAGAAGATAAAATGCAAATAATATTGGTGGCCAATTGAAAAATGATGATTGTAGGGGTGCCTGGGTGGCTCAGTCATTAATTGAGGTCTTGGGTCATGATCCCAGGGTCCAGGGATTGAGCCCCGCATCGGACTCCCTGCTTGGCGGGAAGCGTGCTTCTCCCTCTCCCACTTCCCCTGCTTATGTTCCCTTTCTCACTGTATCTCTTTCTGTCAAATAAATAAATAAAATCTTTTTTAAAAATGGTGATTGTAAAAAATACTCTATTTTGCATTTTCTTATTTGTATTGTAATATCCGTATGTCCTCATGCTTTGGTGTCTTTAAGCTCCAAGACTCATAACTTCTCAATATACTCAAAGAATCAGGAAACCACAAATAGATTAAGATATAAGATCTTCCAAGAAAACTCTCACTTTTGAAATTTATTTATCAAATACGAATTACCTGCTTTGCATCTGGCACTACTCCAGGTCTAAGAGATACAGCAGAAAATCAAAAGAGCTTCTCTCCTTTGGAGCTTACATGCGAAGTCTGGGAATACTAATCATTCCAGCATAGACAAATGAGGGACCAAAGAACTAGAATCCACAAAGATTTCTTTGTTTTAATTTTCAGATTAACAAGTTGTTGTTCCTAAGTCCTGAAAACCCAAAACACCAAAAATAAACAAGCAAAAACTCCAGAATGTTGTTGAAAAATTTAAGAGCGCTGTGCCATGGAAACTTCTTGGGAAGCGTAAGGAAGGGTCCCTGTTGTTCCGGAATTTTGTGAACTTAGGTTTGATGACCCTGCCCAGGAAGTGGACAGAGTAAGAGAAGCAATGAAAAACTGCTTTGCATGCACTGGCCTACATGACTGCGTTAGGCCAAGAATGCATGAGCATTTCTCATGGATGCTGGGGGGAGAGCATGTCAGTGGACTCGTGCTGAATAGAGTCATCAGGAGAGCCATCAGGAGCAGCAGGTTGACTTCAGGAAAAAGAGGCTGGAGATCAACTACTCCCTGTACATGGCCAATTAAGGAGCTACCAACAGCCATCCACAACCAAGCTGCAGGTATCCTGTCCCATCAGCAGGAACTCAGCTAAAGACCTCTAACATGTGAGCCGGAAAAAGTCAACTCCCTGCCAGTCCCTCCAATCCCCCACCACCAGAGATGAGAGCTTTAACCTTCTGGCTAGAGCCAGAGAAGAGGCAGCCACACAACCAAGTAAAAACTGTGCTATCTTCTCCCCTCCCTCTCTACCGCCATCAGGAGGCAATCAGCTGGCTTGTGCAGGGGAAGGTAAGTAGAGACAGCAGTATGTTCCTGCTTGTGGGGCTCACAGGGGAGCCAAGGCTTTAAAGCCAGGCAATTCTAATTCCAGAGTTCATACTCAGGTCCAGTCTGTGCTGCTCCAGCCCCTCCCCCCCACCGCCATCAGTCTCTTCCTGCTGGAACCCCTGACTTACAAGAGATTACCAGGGGTGGCCTCCTGGCCGTGTCTATCAACAGATTAAGAAGACAGCTCACAAAATAGGTTACAAAGTGCATTTCCATTAAAAAAGGATTACTGACTGTCATGGTCATTTCGTAGAAAAGTGATTATTACCAGGTTAAAAAGAAAAAATGTGTTTTGTTTATAAAATGTCTTGCAGGATTTCCTGGAGGATAATACAGAAACATCTGTATGTGCAGAAGCCAAAGTAATCCCTGGTATGAGCAAGTTTGAAGCAATGCCCTCCTCTAACATCTCCTGGCTACCTCCCCCAGTGTTTTACAGCATTTCGGAAGATCTGCCTCCTTAGGACCCCAGGAGAATGTCCTGGATGTGCCCAAATCCTTCATCATGGTTCCCTATCCAAGTGTTAACATATTCAATAAAAGGTAACTTCCACCTTTCTGAGAGGGCCAGGGTTTTTGCTGTTTGTTCTATCCTTTGAATCTTCATGAGTATTCATAGACAGAGTTTGCCAAAGGGCCATTTCTCAGACATCTTTAAAAAACCATCCTGCCTTGCAAGCCTCCTACAGATTAATTATGTGGATTTCACAAAAGACACAGAGAAGGAAGCCACAGCAATGCTTTTAAACTACGAATGCTAGCGTCTCTGAGATTCTTCCACATGGCAGGCTCATAAATCTACTTTTATCATTCTCCACCTAAAACATATATTAAATATATCCATGTCAAATTTTAAAATTGTTATAGATTATCATTTCCACCTGCTCTCTCCATGCTAAATACACCTACTGAAGAAAAAAGAAGGCGGCTTATTTCCACACAAGAAGCCAAGACAGGGTCAACTGTCTACCTGGTTGGAAGCTTGGGAAAGAGGCTTAATTAATTTGGAGTGAATGAAACTTGAACCCAACTTCCGATAGCTGGGTAAGGAAGGACTGTGGGGTGTAAATGTATTACGAACTCCAAATATTACTGCAGATCTGATACTTTTGTAGACAGACTGAAATATATCCTTGTGTAGAGATGGTTACTTATAATCACACCAACTTTAATAAAAATCACTGGCAGCAAATGATTCTTAAGTCAACCTAAAAATGTATTCATTTTTTTCTAATCATGAAATCAGTGTTCACTACAATAAATAGAAAAAATCAAGAGTAGCCAAAGAAATACTTAAGCCACGAAATCTCTCATCGTTCTATTTACCACTAGTGAACCTGCCATGTATATATTGAAAGAGATCCTCTTTACATGCATGCACTGAATTATAAACATTCTACTTCTTCAGTGAACTGGAATTCATGTACTAACTTCCCCTTCCATCCTCAGTTGTGCAACATTACACATTTATGTTAATGACTTTTTCAATTATAGAAGTAATGTGTGTAAACACAGTAAGAATGCATAATAGAACACACAAAAAAAGTAAAAGATGGGTCCCCAAAACGTAGCCACCTAGCAGTTTTCTTTGCATCCTTCCAGAAACATCCAGGGGGTATAAGAATGTATCTTTTTCTGCATAATTCTAATACAATGCAACTGGAATCTCCATGGGCACACAGTGTTCCTCTTGCTTTTTTTTTTTTCTTTTTTTCTTTTTTCCACTTAATACCATATCCTAGATGGCCATGCTAGAAAAGGACAGCAATTTGGCCTGTCTTATACAATTTCCCCAATGATGGGTTTATCTCAATTTTCAAGGATAACACATTACTATACTATTACTTTTGTAACGAATCCCCTGTTGATAGAAAAATAGTTTTCAATTTTATGTAATCTATAAAAAATTTTGCAGTGGACAACCTTCCCACACTTGTTCAAATATATCTCTAGAATACATATCTTAAAGTAGGATTTCTAGAGTAAAAGGAAACACATTTCAAGTGCGATGTGTACTGTCAACCAAAGTTTGCTTTAAATTCTACCAATTTCCACTCCCACCAAAAACATATTACCAAGTTTTTCCCCAATAACAGGTGTTATCAAATTTTTTATCTCTGCTAAGCTAATAAATGAAAAATGATCCTTACTCATCATCTTAATTTACAGTTATTGGTCATGTTGAGAATCTTTTATTATTTGTTTTTCTGGAAACTACTGTCTCCATCTTTTGTGCATTTTTCCATCAGGTAATAGTTCCTTTTCTTATGGATTTATGAAAACTCCATATATTAGAGAAACTGAGCCTTTGTCTTTGATATAGGTGGCATATTTTACAAAATTCTCACCTGTTTTTTATTTTTAATATCATTTATCATAAATATTTTAATTTTTATGTAGTCAAATTTATCAATCTCATATTAATCACTAACATCATTTAACAATAACTTGCATCAAGATGGTCAAGGCAGTAAAGTCAGTAACTGCACAACATCACGGCTAGCTTTGTTATATGCATTATGTGTCTCTTACTGAACCATTAATTCCATGGCAGCAGGGATCATATCCTGGTCACAGCTGACCCTCACTGCCCAGATTAGGGCATCTTGGACAGCAAGCCCTCAATCTTTTGAACAGATGGGACTCCTATTTAAATCCAGATTGACTGGACTCCAAGTCCATGTTCTCCCAACATGGCGTGGTTTCTGTTACAGAGGATACCCTTCGAGAGGACAGTAAGAGGAACAGAGATTCAAGACACTTGGGAAATAATGAACAAAATGGAAAAAGAAGCTTCCTGAAGAAAGATATTAAGAGAGAGAGAAAGACAGAGACAGAGACAAAGAGGTATGTGTGGGGGATTAACAAAAACTCTTACTAGATTTAAGCCATCAACACCATCATTAAGGGAGAATTATAGCCATGTACAGGTAACATGTAAAACAACAGGTATCACTCACGACGCGCCTGGTGTTCTCAGTACGTCACATCACCTTGGGGGATTGCATGATAAACCTCCGGAGCAGGCACTCTACGTTCAGTGTTGCAGATGAAGAAACGAACTGTAAGTTTAGTCATCTGTTCAAGGTCATACAAGTAGGAGAGCTTTAATTTTGAGACCTTGTGGCTTAAAGAAGGGTCATTTGCTCAGAGACTGTTGCCTATGGATTAAAGATTAAGCCTTTTTTTTTCCCCCAAGAATAAGACACAATGATGGGGGAGTAGCAGGTGCACTGGTGTGTAAAACAGTGACGCAATGACCACAACTAAGCTATTATAGGAACATCTAACCTCCCTGGGAATCTCTAATACACTTATTGAATAATTCAAACAAATATTTATTGAGTGCCAACTGTTTACACGTGGTGATACGTGGCAGACAAAAGCACTCAGATTAGAATTTAGTCCATAAAAACTTTTGGATGAGTCAAGTATCTATGTTAACATTTGAGCTGGACACTTCAGCATCTTCCCCAGAATTTTCTGCAATGTTCACCTCTGTATGACAGCCACGCAATCCAAGGGCTTGGTCCCAGTTCCAGGAGTGAGTCCTTGATCAGTCAGAGCCAGTGTTAGTGAAATTCGTGTCCTCCCTTGCAAGAGTGATGAGCTCAGGAAAGACAACAGATACAGTCTGGGCTAATGAGATGAAGAGGTGATTTGCTAGAGGTTTTAGGAAATGGCATACTCTTGCCTAAGAGGTAATTTCCAGGAGCAGCCTCTTTCGTGTTTTGCCTGTCAGAGAGGAAATCTGCAGCAGTGGGAGCTGAGGGCAGCCCACTGAGGCCACACAAGGCAAGCGGGTATTGGATGAAACTGACCTTTGTGGAAGGCAGAACAAATATAAAGAAGCAGCTTTTGGATGCCATGATGAAGCCGTTGAGTACACCCACTGGCCGACGTCCAGCTCTACTACCCAATAAATGCCCTCCACCACGTGAGCCACTTTGAGCTGAGGCTGTAATCTGCAAGTGGACATATCCTAAGAGATCCATCATCATTCCATCATTCTACCTACAACAACTGCTTCTTCCCCCTCCACACTCTGAATAAACCATTTAAAAACCCTATCTTTATCCATGGTCTCATTAAGAATAAAGCCATGAAACCAATTCTGATGAGGAGTGGTGCGCCCACTCTCCACGTCTCAGCATTTTGGAGAATTCATTACTACTACTCCATTAGGTTCTAAAACAATGAAATTTAATCCCCAAAGAAGTCTGTGAAGGTAAAAGGAGTATAAGCTTGAGGAAACATAGCCCAAAATGATAAAACTGAGATGTTGACTTTGTTGGATTAAACTTTTTCTGTGATTTTAGAAAAATCATTAGAGTTGTCTCTGTACATTTTTATTCTTATGGATACATGAACACATGGACCTGTTGAAATGAAAAAAGTACCAGACTATGGAAAGAGCTGATACGAAGTTGTCAGTAAGATGTGCACTGTCTAGATATTTCCAAAATAACACTGTCTGCATATAATCCTTCCTACCCTCAAACACACACAGATGAAGCACCTCTTGACCTTGAGATCTAGAATGTCACAGAAAGTGAAGATGTTAAATTGTGGTGTTAAAACACAACCATACACCAGTCTCTACCAAATACAGAAACTCACCACTGTAATTTCTTCACTGGAAAAGGCATGCAGCCTCCAGAATATGGCATCATAAAATCCTTGTCCTAATGATTTCATGGGTAAAATAATAAATCCAGATTCCTAGAAAGCCTCTGTGGCCTAGTCATGCTCAAAGAAACGCTAGTCACCCCTTATTCTAAAAGTATCAAAATGCCTGTGTTTAATTTCATTGGCAGATCAAATAGCCCACCTAAAGGGAGCATATTAGAAATGCTAGCAGGCATAGGAGTTCTATTTGCTAAATAGTATTATTAAGTTTTAATGAGTTTCAATTAGATTATAGAGAATTTACAAATATTTTGAGGCCTTTCATTCTTCACACACACACACACACACACACACACACACCTCAAGACCTCTTTTCTCTACTTAGGGATATACTTTCCTACTCTATCAGAACTCAATTTATTTAATTAGTCAACCTTTACTGAGTATCTGCCATGTGCCAGACATGGAGTTAAAGGACAGAGATGCAAAAATCAGAGAAGGTGCCATTCTTGCCCTGGAGATCACAGGCACCTATGTAACTAAGAAATGGGTAAGTGTTATAACACAAGTAAATACTAAGTGCCAAGAAAGCAGAGTGAGTGAGAGAAAAGAGAGAGAGAGAGAGAGAGAGAGAGAGGAGGAGGAACTGCTCAATCATGCTACAGAGTTAGAAAAAATGTCAATATTAACTTCAAAAAAGTCATGCATGAATTGAGCCAGGAATTCTGGAAAAGAGGGGAGTAGGAAAATGTTACCAAAGCATGGATAGGGCACTCAGAAATGGGTACAGCTAGAGAAAAGCGAAAGAGAGTGGCAAAGATCAGGCTGGAAGCGTTCACCAGGACCTCACATACCAGGCAAAGCACGTTAAACTTCACCTTCTGGAATGATGGGAAAATGTAAGAAATTTCTAAATGGAAGAGATGTGCAGTCACAGTGTATCAGATGAGTCTGGGATTTTGTAACTGAGGGTGAGTGAAGACAGAGGTCATTCTTTATTGGTCTCTTGTTTTTGCATGTCTTGTAAAGGAGCCACTGAAAGCCTTTCTTATAGGCTTTATTTTCAAGGATATTTGTAGCAAGCAGCCTTAGCTGATCATGATGTCTCCATCCAAAGCAAAAGGACGGGCAGGTGTATTTCCAGTGTAACTGAACTGGACTCCCTAAGCTCACAATTCTTTTCCTGTGACTCAATCCACTGCATGTCAACTGTCCCCGTCATACTGTCCTACGAGAAGTGTGATTTGAAGAATTGGCCTCCAAATGCTGATATTTTGGCTTCTTCCATTGCTTTGAGAAATAAACTATTTTTCTTTAGCCTCATTGGAGGTCAGCTCACTAGCTCGCAAGCTTATAGTTCCTAACAAGAGACAAGTGAAAGCTAGTTGAATAGCCCAGGCCAAAAATACTAAGGACGTAGGTTCGCATACAGACAATAGGAATGCAGCACCAAACACCACAAGCATTTCTTCATTTACCTCAAGCACACCTAGAAGGTGCAAGTGCAAATCTCAAAAAGACTACAGAAGGTGAAGGGGAAGGCTCCTGACAAGATTCTTGTGAGGGAGAAAGAGGGGTCTTGTGGGACTAACCTGAGAATCGGAGAGGAAATATTTGATGCATATTCACACAGAGGTCCCTCACCCACAAACTCAAACTCTCAAAGATGCCCCTCCATAAATCAGAGATCAATTTACTGCTCTGGCCACATTCCACACTCCAAGATGGATGTAAGTACAACAAACATCACTTGGCTTTAAGCGCAACAACAGTAAACACCAAAAGCCTCGATGAAGAAGCTTATCATGAAACTACATTACCTGCTATGTGATCATTTGAAATAGATGTGAGTCAGCTACCTTGAAAACCATCATACTTCTTACCTAGCAACTCATAGAGAGAATTCAGAATCGACTTCCAGGACTCGCCGGCTTCTCTCCCGGCGACATCAGCAAAGTGGGCCGCGCTGCTGTACACGTGCAGCCTGTCTATACACTCGAGCACGAGGTTGATCATTCCCTGGAAGGTTAATACAAATTACCATAAGAAACTGTGATTCTGTTCACAGACCAAAAAAATGCTAGGTTGATTCATTAAAAAAAAGTCTGGCTTAAAGTAAGACTGTTAATCATGAAGAAAATTGAGGTCCTATTATTTAAATGTCAGGAAGAAAAACACTTGTATGTGAAATAAAATGTTCTTGACATAATTCAAGTGGTTTTTAAATCCTGAGGGCTATGCTCGAATAGAAGCAGAAGTACAATACAAAGGTACGTGCTTTCTACTTCCATTTGCAAGGTTTACTAGTAGATTAATGGATCAGTCACAACTGTATTGTACCATGAGTAAATGAAGAGGTTCAGAGAATGCCACCACAAGATATGCCACTTTGGCACAAGGATTATTTGGAGCCGAAGGCAGTTGAGAAAAGGCAGACACAAGAAAAATTCTCTGCCCTTTTTCCTCCTCCAAGAAGGACAGAAGATGTTAATCATAAGAAATAAGGCCCAACATCTATCAGCCCAGAATCTTCACAGATGAAGCTATATAACTTTACTAACTCACCCTTAACTTCCACTAAATTTCCCCAGGTATTCACCTTCCCACAATTTAATGCCCCTAGAAGCTCAAAACTCCTTTCCTTTATCTCTTTCCTTTTCTACAAATTTACTGTCCTTCTGTTAGGACGCTATATAAGCCTGAGTTCTAACCACTCCTTTGAGTTGCTCATCACTGGGTGCTCCCATGGATATGTGTTATTCACATGTTAATACATCTTGTTTTCTCTTAAATATCTGTCTTTTGTCACTCTAATCTGCAGGACCCCAACCAATGAACCTAAGAGAAGTAGAGGAAAATGACTTCTTTTCCTCTATTAGAAAAGCATAAGACCTAAGAAACTTTGTTCTTTAGGACAGGCATCACAATGGTCATAATCATTATCATTATTTTTAATATTAAATGAAAGATCTAATAAATGAAGAAAAGCTCATGACAAGAGATCTTTAAAGAAGGTCAAAAATGCATTATAGAGCTTTGTAAGAGGCTGTCTACATTTGAACTTGTGTTTTTATTATTATTGCTAGATCAAGGTTGCCAAAATGCGGCAAAGCATATACAAGGAGTTGCTGGTTCAAGTTGACTGATCAAGGGAATCTCTTTCTCACAGAGTTGTAAGAGGCACCAGGAACCTGGGCCCATTTCTAGGTCCCTATCTATGCCGTCTTCCATGAGAAATTGAAAAAAAAAAAAATCCAAATCAATACTTCAAAATTTCATACCCTAGTATTTCATTTCAGTTTTTCAGGATACTAAATGAACACAGCACAGTCTAACATTTTGGTACACACCAAATGTAAAGGGCCCACCAAACTACTCCATGTTGTTACTGGCTCTTGCTGACCTGCCCTGTGCTTTCATACCACTTTGGTCTCTAAGCACATCGGTTTTGTATACACAGTAAGAGTCCCCCAAAATTAGTGTGAATTTCAAAGACCTTTGACGGAAAATGAGGAAACGGTTTTAAAACTAGAAGAATGTAGAGTTAGGGTTTATGGATCTTCAGCAATATTCACTAAGCTGTTTTCTTAGATGCTTTTGCAGAGACAGTTTTCCTCAGACACATTTATTATTCCACATACAGGGAGCACTGAGAAGAATTCGAGCACCTGCTAAGATGGCCTGATGTGCCGGCTCACCTCCCACTGAAGCTCGTGAATATACGGTACTAATTCCAACACTCATTTTGGGATCGGTAGACCTATCCCTCAGTCCTTCTGTTATTCTCTCTATAAAATATGGCACTTGAGCTCTTTTTAACTGGAATGTGCATGAAATAAAATCACACACAAAAACTGAACACACATAGAAGTAGTAAGTGGAGTTGCTCTAAGCAGAGAGCCCTGAGCTCTGCCTCCCCAGGTGGCCTGCCCTCTCCTGGACAGACTCCCTCCCCGTACAAAGACTCCCGTGGATCTTCAGGCACGTCCAAGTAGCCTCAAGAACTTCCGGAATAGTCTAAAAACCCTCCTGTTTTACAAAGCCCGTATTCATTTAGATACTTCAAGATACTGTGTTTATATAACGAACACGAATTAAACTGCAGTGCAATGAATGATCGGCATGATGGCTGAGCAGACGGCAAACTAAAATGTCTTTTTTTTTTTTTTTTAAGGGAGCACTCTCTGACAGAGAAACAAAACTAATTGCAGGATTCCTCCAAGGCCTGGTTCCCTTATGCCACAGTTTACCTGCTCACCCAACTCAAAATGCAAACCTGTCAGAGAAATTCCCCACAGAGAAGTTGTTTTCCTGAGACAGCAGCATAGAAGAGACGAATGTCCGTGGAAACTCACCTCTTCCTGGAAGAGATTCTGCCGGTTCTTCAGAGCTCGCAATCTGTTCTGCTTGTCTTCATGCTCTAAATGCTCATCTGGGGGGTGAAAGTAACCAATCAGGTCCTGCAGACTTAGACTCACAGATTCTATAGGGAGGTCCACCGTGGAAGACTTCACTTTCTTGCTGAGTGCATCAAGGCCCCTAAAATAAATAGCAAACATTTCTCTGTATCAGCGATCTGCAATCTTGATTTTTTAGACCACAGAGGATGTTAAGCTTTATTCTCTGTCCCTACACCTCTGAAAAGGAACCCATAAGCAAGGTCCTAGTTTTCCTCAAACAGCAGTAACGAATATATTCAAATAAAAAATTCTAAACTTGGTCAAGTGTATATGATGCTGTATTAGAACCACCAGCATCAAGAGAAACTCATCTAGACAAAAACCTAAAGGGCCTCAAGAACCAATTCCTACAAAGCCCATGGTCTCAATATTTAGAAACCAGTTGAATTGCATTTTAAAATCACTAGGTACACTTCAAGGTTTAAGATGCAGCTTCCCAGCTTCAGAATTCTGACTGTACTTGTTCTGTTTTTTGTTTGTGGAGAAGGAACGGTTAACTGCTAATGATCAGGGACCCCCACTGCCATTCAGAAAGTTCCTGCCAGTTTAAAAATACATTCCAGTGACGCTGATTTTTAAAATTTTCTCAATCAGAAAATAATATATTAAAATGTTTTTCTCTTATCTAACAAAAAATTATTTAAAATTGGATTAAGAAATATCGTGTTGCATTTTCTTCAAAGAAAAACACATTACTGACATGTCAATGTGTTAAGTTGGTAAGCTTTCTGAGATTCTGAGTTTTGAAATTCACAGCTTTGAAGGTATCTGGAAAGAACTTTAAAATATGGTATCTGTAAATAAAAATCCTTTCAAGATAAGGGATGCCTGCATGGCTCAGTTGGTGTAGCATCTGCCTTTGGCTTAGGTCATGATCCCAGGATCCTGGGATCGAGCCCCGCATCGGGCTCTCTGCTCAGCTGGTAGCCTGCTTCTCCCTCTCTGTCTGCCTGCCACTCCACCTGCTTAAACTCTTTCTCTCTGCCAAATATATAAATAAAATCTTCAAAATCATTTCAAATAAGAAGTTTATTAAAAAAAAAACATACAACAAGACACCATAAAATAATGGGAGAAAGCATCTACAATAGTTGATAAAGCGATACTCACATTAGGTATGACAAAATTTAATGCATAAAATATTATACTTCCTTTCCTGTTCTCTGCAACAGCAAAATTATGTGGCAATATTTTATTCCAAGGAAATGTTTCTGCCTAATTATCTGTTTTAGAATTTACATTTTAAAAACAATAAGGGCCTCATAAATGAAAATTAGCTTATCTTTGAATTTACAATGCTCACAAATATTTAAGCTGCATCATCAATTACATAAAGATTACAAAGAATTTTGAAATAGTTGATTTCAGCTTTTTAAAGAGTAGAAATAGGAAAACTGTACAACTTTTCTAAAGTTTTTGTCTGCAATTTCATTACAATCTATTACATGCAACTTATCTATTGCCTAGTTTTATCATCTCTTTAAGTCTTTCTATGCCCAAAAAGGTAAAATAAATGACTTTTCAGAAGAAAACTATTTCTCCCTTTCTACAATGAAAATTTATATACGATGATATACTTCTGTTTTAAACATTTTATCCTATTACACTTTAATTGAATCATAAATATATTTGTAAAGAAGTCAAAGTCAACTCTCACACCAAAGTGAATGAAATTCAAAAGTTATTCATATATAGTATTTACATTTTTAAAAATTCTTTTTCAGTTGAGAGAGAGAGAGAGCAAGTGCATGGGCCAGGAACCCATGTATGTGGTGGGGGAGGGGAGATGGACAAGCAGTCTCCCTACTCAGTGTGATCTGGACGGGAACCTCAATCCCACAACCTGAGATCATGACCCCAAGCCAAAACAAACAGCTGGAAACTCAGTTGACTGGGCCACCCAGGTGCACCACCAAATTTAATATCTAAATTTTTAAATGTAAAAAGAAACAATAAATGTCAGTTTTTAGGTTATTAAGTTGAATATATCTGTTATCTGTAATGTAACCATTAAATTACTTTCTAGAAGCCTCTGTCAGACAAACACTATCCAAGACTCCTAAAATTGTCATTTAAGTTTTACAACATCTGTTTCCTATGAAGACATTCATCATTTTAATTTATCAAGAAGGAAAAAATGAAGAGAAAAAAACAATCGAGGTAACCAAAGGTAGTAAAATCCTACTATATCAGAGTGAAAGTTAAATTCATGAATTTCATCTCTATATTTTGTATTTTGAGAATCAAAAAATACTACTACTGAATACAGTTTCCTCCCTAATATAATTACTTTAAGAATACATTCATTAATATACCGAAAGGAAAAGAAGGTTTTATATGTTTTTCTTATAGCTGAGAAAAATAGAATCACATCTCACAACACAAGTGCAAACACACACACACACACACACACACACACACACACACACACACAGTTCTGCTACCATCACTACCCTGACCTGGAACACAGAGACCAGAAGGGTCACAAAAAATAAACTGAGGGGCGCCTGTGTGGGTCAGTCTGACTCTTGGTTTCAGCTCAGGTCATGATCGCAGGGTCGTGAGATCAAGCCCCATGTCAGGGTCCATGCTCAGTGTGGAGTGTGCAATTCTCATCCTCTCCCTCTACCCTTTCCCCCATTTGAGCATGCACTCCTGCACTCTCTCTCTCTCTAAAATAAATGAAATCTTAAAAAGAAAAGAAACTACATAAGAAAACACAAATGAAGAAAAACTAAATGACCTTGACTCTCACTCTAAGAAGTAAAAACAGAAGTCTGTCTATGCATTTTTAAAAATTAGGCTCTTAATAGTAAATAAACCTACATTAATAAAATGGATACTTAAAAAAATTACTTTGAAAAATATATAGGTGCCAATATTGTAAAGACATGGAGATTTTAAAGAATCCTGGTACTTTCATGAATATTATGGAAGTATCAAATTATTTTACTTAAAATAACATACCCTTTAAAATATTCTGTAGTCTACGGCCATACCACCCTGAACGCGCCCGATCTCGTCTAAAATATTCTGTAATTATGTAAAATGTTTTAATATTTCTAAAATACATTAAAGAGCTGTATAAATTCAGGAAGTCCAATAGCTCAGTAAATACTAATGAGCATATAAGTAAAACTCAAATGTATAAAAAACATATGAACATAATGATTTACATGAACATAGTTGTTCACTATGAACATAGTGAACATGTGACTTACACAGGTAAATCACAAAGAAAAATAAAGAAAACTGAACAACAAATATGAAATACCTATTTTCACAATTCTTAAGCAAATTCAACTTAAAAATTATTATAAATAAATATATATGTATCTGTATATACATACACACACATGTAAATTTTTTTCTCATCAAATTGGCAAGTTTAAAGAGACATATGATATATCCATCACAAGTCAGAATGTATATTGGTATAATGATACCAGGAAACACCTTGACCATGAGCTTGATTTAGTTTGAAGATATGCAACTGTTTCTATTAGGAAATATGAAAAGTTATTTACTACATGAATCATTTTTAAATACCATTCAGGGAGTGCCTGGGTGATTTAGTTGGTTAAGAATCTGACTTTTGATTTCAGCTGAGGTCATGATCTCAGGGTCATGAGATGGAGCCTTGCATTTGACTCCACACTGGACATGAAGCCTGCTTAAGATTCTCTCTCTCCCTCTCTTCCTTTTCCCCTCTCCACACCTTTAAAATCAATATATACATATACACATTCATACAGTTCAAAACTCACAAGTATCTAGGCTTCATTATGTGTGAAAGTAAATTTAAATAGTTCAAGCAAAAGGGTCTATTATAGAATAATCCTGAACTACAGCTACAAATTATAAGTTACACACACAATTTGTAAAAATCACATTCCCTTTTTTAAAAGTTTATTTATAAGAAAGACATAAAATCATCTGTCATTTTCTAGTATGTACTGCTATTCTACCGAATTATAGGTTTACCACCATTGTATATCTTAGACTTATGTATTTGTAAACCCGATAAGGAAATTGAAATAGAATGTCAAACAACTACTACAACAAAAGAAAATGTACCTTATAAATCTATTGAAAAGGAAAACTGTACTCCGGATGACTCGTGCAGTCCGTGATTCTTCATGCTGAGATCTAGATAAATTCAAGCCATCGTCCATGTGACCTTCGTGATGCATAATAGCCTGTAGAAATGCAGAAATAACACCATTACTTCCATCTCCTTTCTAAATGGGTGTTAAGAAGATGACTCAATCCTTAGAGTCTTCCCCTAAGGATTTAATATGGTAGATGGTTCTCCAAGTGGTAATAAGTCTCCCATAGAGACTTTACTGTATTATCTCATCTATGGCCTATAAAGTCTGTCTTCTCTAACTGAAGACTGGTTAGCTTCTCAACACCCTTAGCCTTCTAAAAGGAAAGTTCTATTCTAGCTGATGATGGTGAGTCTAAGTCCCACTTTTACTTTAACCCATGGTTAAGGAACAAGACAGCAGAGTAATTATTAAGAACCCCAGCATAACTGCAATGGACGGAAGACAGAGAAAGGACTGATTAAGCAATGATCTTGTGGAATTACCACAAAGAGTAAAGCTCATCCATGATGGGTTCTGAACATGGCAGACATAAAGCCAGAATAGACTGGAGAGAAGTAAGACTGAAGGCAAGCAGACACACTGGTGAAGAGGCTCTAGAAATACTTTGGTGAGTGCTGTGAAGTGTGTAAACCTGGCGATTCACATACCTGTACCCCTGAGGATAAAAATATATGTTTATAAAAAATAAAAAAATTTAAAAAAAAAAGAGGCTCTAGAAATAGTGCACATAACGAATGAGAAAGGCTGAACTAGATCTACAGGGATATGGTGGAGGGAATTACTTTGAGGTCCACTTAGAAGAAAAAATTTCCAGGGCTTGGCATTTTCATTGAATTTAGCAGAATGGGGAAAGGTAATTGTGGGAACTCTTGATATTTAATTCCCAGACAACATATTTAAAAGACATATGTAGAGTTTGGTTTAAAATGTTCCTATTTACAATAAGCCAGAAATCATTTTATTTGCAACTATTTTAATTTATAATAAAAACTATGCCATGAGGTGTGTGGTTTTAAAAAATTCATTCAGGTGGTACTTGGGCAAAAAAGGAAAAAAGGACTGAAGACAATTGTTTAAGCTATATATATAAAGATAGACATATCTATCTTTATATATATTTAAGTATTGTGAATACATATATGTAGGTGTGTGTGTGTGTGTGTGTGTGTGTGTATATATATATATTTTTTTGCATTTACCACTTAAGTATAGAGAATGGGGAAATGGAACCTGAAATTTCT